>NC_133206.1:985000-1040000 GCF_958299795.1 Porites lutea
TCTATCAAAACGATCACTGTGATACCCATTAAGATTGTTTTAACGTTAGTTTTAATTATAATTGTACAAATCACTCCCAAGATATTTCACGGCCTTTAAAATAATTCACTTTTCATAAACAGTGCAAAATACATTCTTCTTTCTACCAAGAGACTTAGCAGCCATAAGTCAATCAGTTGGAAGCGCAAAAATAAAGCAATGAACTAGAATATTTTACATCTTTTTAATACAAAAAAAGAGCTCAGAAAACGTAAGAAATAAACTTAAGACAATTATTATTAAACCGGATAAAACCAAATTCAAATCATAATTGTTTTATTCAAAAGTTGTGTTTATCATAAGAAAGTCTCATGAGTAGCACAACATCAACTGAAGCATCCTCATTCGTAAGCGTCTTTACATTTACAGTTCACAAAAATACTTCCTCTACAATATATTATTGGCTTCTTCATAAAATAATTCCAGCCAGATTCGCTTGGTATATTGTTGGTATATGTACATGGATCAATAATTTAATCTGCGTAATTAAATATGAAATCACATGGTTTGTACATATAAACTAGTACTTCTGAAATCATCAATTTTTTTTTCAATACAATATTCATTAGCGCTACATGTACTAAGATCTATACTAGTTTTTCTTTGCTATTCCTTGTTAGTCGCAATTAAAACTTTTAGGTTTCTGTCAGGCAACTCTATGTCGTGCAGATGACAAGGAAGTCCTTTGCAGCTTGATTAAAAATGGCTCACATCAGATGAACTATTCGTCACAGCGTCATTTGGATCCATACTGCTACCAGGATTAAAATAGACAATGGAAATGAAACAAATTGTCAACTAGGACAGACATTACGATTATATATCATACTTCAATTAACTAGATACATTGAATTAAAAACTTGTACTCGTACACAAACTGGAGCCAAGTCGTTCTATAATTCATTCGATTCAACGTTAGGTTTGTGTCGAAATAGCAGTTGTAAGTAATTTACTCAGGGCTCGACGTTGCGACCCCTGGGGTCGCCAATGCGACTTGATTTTATTTAGTGGCGACTAACTTTTCACGCCTGGTCGCCAGGCTGGCCCCCATGATATTTGTGACCTTCTTTGGGAAAACGTACACTAACGATACTCCGTTAAACGGTTAGACCGTTAGCTATCCGTCAGTCATCCGTTAGACAGATCAATAAAAATCGTTAGAGGCGTTTGGCAATTCAGTCTTTAGGCTAGCAACTCATCCGTATCCGTTACATCGTCCGTCGATCTTCTACTGAAATACACTGTTGAAGAAGTTCCAACGGGCAACGGAGACTGTCTTTTAGTGGGTCTGTAACACCATCGCTTTAGAAAAATTATTCTGTAAGAGCTTGTAACCGATGTTTTAAGGCTTCCTTTCGCACGATTTTTGCCCGTTTTACAGTCAAACCAGGTCAAGCGTACCCCCCAAGAACCCATTAATGAATTTATTATTCAAAAGTTGAATCTGTTGCTAGTTGTAGATTTCAGATTGATTTCTGCATTCTTGTATGTGTAATGAGCCGTGAATTCACACGCGAGGCAGTTATGAAATTTCTACCAGCTCCATTTTCCTGAAATTGATGTAAATGTCTTCTAAGAAGCTTAATCCATTCAAAGATTTCCAATCTGACCAAATCCAGAGAAGTTCTCGTAAAATATTCAATGCTCATTACGCATGCAGAAATGCCGCTTTGAATTTGACACCAGTTACGGGAACGGCTAACGGATTCATTTTTCAAATAATCAATTCACTGATAGAATCTTGGGGGGTACGCTTGACTTGGTTAGACTGTAACGTCCGTTCGCATCGTACAGCATCGGTCGAAGAACTCACATACCTGCGGGCGGCGTCCAAAATCTATTAAGGTAAATACTGAAGCGTAAATTTCCTCAACCAGTTCTTCAGGCTTCAGGAAATGAAATACACTTGCAGTTAAACAAATTTTTTGTATTAGAAAAAAACTCATTCGGGCTATGAAAAAACAACTCTGCAAACATTCGCTTTGCCGTTCCATATTTGCATTGATGTTCAGAAATGAACATCGGTGAAACATGATCTATCTCGTTGCCTAGCACGTGATCGAAAGTCTCCTTCACAACAAAGAAACAGATCGTCAGTATTTTCGGGCAAAAGTTGATTTGACTAGAAGTCTGTTCAAGAAGTCTGACTTTAACGATACTTTATTAGAAGTCAATAAAATGCAGCAAAGCTCTCACTTGGGTCGTCACGTAACGCTTTGTCGCGAACAGCTCAAATGTCAACATAAATTTGCATAAAAAAGTAGTTTACAAGAAGCCCGAGATAGACGTTTGTTCTCTTAAGTTTTTATCAGACTAACCTGCAATCGAGTCCGCAATCTAGATACATGTTCGACATAATGGAATTATTGTTAATCGATGCACTAAAATTTATTCCCGGACAAACAAGGGACCTGTTGAAAACTGCGATCGATTTGCCCGATTAATTTTGACGGAAGTCTTAAAAAAGACTTCCGTCGAATCGAATTCATCACTGGTGATTTTCTCTTACAAGTAGACGGACCAACCGTTAGCTGCTAAGAATCAACCGTTAGATCGTCAGAGCAATCCGTTAGAACAAATCGTTAGAGCGTTGGGACAAGCCGTTAGAACGTTAGAAAAGCCGTTAGCTATCTCTTAGTTTAACGGTAACGGAATACAAAAATACGTAAAAATGAATTTTATAACAAGTGTCATTGTAGGGGTTATGTAGCCTGTTTTGTAGAAGGTAACTTATTGAAGATTTTGTGGAGGTTAAAAAGACCTTAAGTACATTGTATGCTATTTTTTCTTGAAGATAATTTTTGGCGACTAGAATACTTGTCCTGGCGACCAAAAATGAAAACTTAGAGGCCAGCTGGCCCCAAGATTTTTTTCTGAAAGTCGAGCCCTGAAGTTGCACCATATTTAGTACCATAGTTGTACAAAGACTACTATTTTGACGTTTTTAATAGTTAACAGGTTTTTTTTGGAAGTTATTCTTTTGTCATTTGCATTTCATGGCCTGTCTGTATAAGCAAATCCCCTGCGGTTCCCGCTCAGACGAGCTCTTTCTATTCTTTCGACTAAGGGCCTGTTTACATGGAGTGGAGGACCCTGGTCTAGTGGGGTTGGTTTCTTTTGTTTTCACGCTCTGGGGGACACAAGACAAAAGAAACTTACCCCACTAGACCGGGGTCCCCCACTCCATGTAAACAGGGTCTACACGCTTCACTGAACGTCTTCATAACTTCCCCTTTTACTTCACTGATCTTCTGAAAACACGCCGAAATTTGGCACCAGAATTTTGCACGCTTTTCAGCATTGTCTAAAACAACTTGCTGGCTAAGCAAATGTCCAAACACTATTTGTCATGGACGATGCATTCTATTCTGCACTATTCTGCTTAACTATGAAAAGCAAGTAACTACCATTGCTTTTTAGGTTTCAAAGTTGGAAACCTACGTTCAAAGAGACTGCCAAATTGAAATTTCAATGGAAAAGAGGCCGTTTTCATAACAGATACAGCCGGCTGTAGCTCACCGTTTTTCCCGGTCGTCGTTCTCTTCTGGGAGCGTGACAGTAGGAGGGGGTGGGGGAGGGGGCGGTGGTGGAACTGGCGATGTTTTGTTTCCATTCAAAGCTGTAGGCGAGATCGTTACTGTTAGTGTACTCGGCTGGTTATCTATGAAAGGCAAATCAGTTAAGTGGATAAGTAACAAAACAGGAATCAAGAAAGAATCATTATACTACCATACCATCTACACAACACTGCAATACATCCCTCCCCTACGTGCTGAAGCAATTTCCCTATTTTAGATTTCTGCAATACATTTTTTTCTCTTGTCCGTGTTTTAGCCCGAACATTCCAAAGGATACGAATAACAGCAGTACTGATAAAAACTACAGAATCCGCACTGCAAGAGTATGGGCTTTTCAAGTTTTTCAACGTTTATTTTTTAATTCTTTCTTTTGGTTTGATCTAGCTTATCGTTCATGTGATCTCCCAACCCGTTACTATTGTAAAGTGTCGTATACAGGCGATGGGTCCAGGTCCCCAACAACTTCATTCCGTTAACTACGTTGACATAGCATCGTATGAGCAGTTCAGTAAGAGTGTGAAGTGTCTTTCTCTTTTTTGTTTTTTTTCTGAGCTGCATTACTGATGTACTGAGCAGTTGTGTTCAGTAGGGTTGGACCTAGAACAGCACGTGACCTAGCCCCTGATTCACTGCACCTTGGAGTTACTGACCTGATATCTCTGGAGTATCTGAAGACGATGTCTGTTCATTTTCAGCTTTGCTATCCACATCAGCGTAGTCTGGTGGAGGTAGGTGCAGAGTATCAGGTCCCGTACTAGAATAACGCTTCAGTGACTTATGGCTTATGCTGGTCTCTAGTGGAGGGCGAGGGTGAACTCCGCCAGCTGGAAGAGTGTGACTTACTGTAGGACTGTGGGAAAGAAGACGCAAAAAACACTTTTTATCTGCAAAAATTGCAATTTTATTGTCAAAATATCAAGTATGTATAAAATTGAAGGCAACTGAAGAAAACTTTTGCCGTTCTCTTTGTAAAGAGCTGCCTCTTGAAGTTTCGTTTCCATTGCCATAACTGTGCCAAAGCGGTTCACAGTGACTATTGCCGGCCAAAATTCAAGGTCCTAATTTCCTCAAAAATAAAGCGCTAACATCATAACGAAACTACTGTAATGTTCTTTGATTGAATAGCCTTTCTCCATTTACCAGTCCAGTTATAGCACACATAATTACACGAAGTGGCCTCTCTCCCAATACAAATCACTGAATTTTCTCAACGAAGGTATTAATTTTTGGCGCCTTTGTTCAATGGAATATACAGGGAAGGGTCTTTTGACAAATACATGAATAAATCCAAGCTGTTTTGAACCAAAGATTTAACTAAGCCTTTCCAAAATCCACGTGCATGATGCTGAAAACTCACCCAGTTGAAACAGCAATGACCTGTTCAGTGTAAGCAGCAGGAAACCAACCAGATCTGATAAACAACATGACGATAGTAGAAATGATTTTCACACAACCTTGTTCCCACTGAAGCGGGAAAGAGAGAGAAAGGAGGGGGAGGGGGGAGGGGGGTCTGGGCTCTCCGGGGGCCCAGTAGTAGGTAACAGAATAATATCATTATTCTCTTTACCCTTCACCGTGATTTTGCTCGTCCACGCTCCATATCTGCTTAGTGTTGGTATTTCTTTGGTGTTCTACAGTTTTAAGTGGTTATTTTGATATCTTATGTCTCCCATGGCCAGTGATATAAGTACATAAACAGCTAGCTCTTTTGAATTTCTTCCTTGAATGAACAGTACATCAGATTATATTGAAAATGACTTTGTTGTTCCAGAGCCGGTTTAATAGCAAGACTATTAGTATACAACATCTTATCTTAAATCATATCTGAGTCAGTGAGGGAGTTGTCGGAGTACAGTTTAAGGGCTAGCAAAACACTGAAATCATTACGTACTTGCTAGTTTTCAAGTTCTCTCCATACTGCCAACCCGACACAACTTCACTGATGGGATGTATCAGATCACCCTGTGTGATAAGATATACAGTATAATTATATAGTAGATATAGTAGAACCTTTTATATCCTGAAGTTCTGTGGACTTGAGGTTGTTTGAAAGGCAGTGTTTTTATGTCACTCTCTGACACTGGACTTGACTTGGTTAAAAATTCAGTGTTTAACTCACTGGGACCATGAATAAGTGTCCACTTATCAAAGTTGTTTGGAGGTTCACCTGTACTTCTAAACAGGGACATCAGCACTCATGCACGTGTGTGCATCACTGTAATATTTCAGTATAAAAATAGTATCTTCACATCTAATTTCAATGATAAAGAATTATGCTGAACATTGTCAGTAGATTCTTTACAGGGTGGTATGATGGGCACATTGCACAATCTGGAGCCCCATCCTGGGTTCAAGTCCCACTCTAGCCTTAAGCTGGATTTATTTGTTTCAATCTTTGGCCACATCAGTTAGGGTTTTAAACCTTGTTACATTTCATTTTGATTATTTTTTTTCATCACTTAAGTGGTTTGCTGTGAACTTGCTGATGAAACAATAAATATACTTCTACTTATAAACAAAGCCTTTACCTTGGCCTTTTTTTTAAGTAATAAAGCTACTACATCATATTTTTGCAAGAATTTTTACTAATCAAAGACACTACCACCTAACTATCAACACACAGCTGTTGCAACAGTTTTACTTACCTCTTTAAAACTAAGTTGTGATGGTTCTACAGCAGTGTGGATAAACTTTGCTCTCAGTTCTACCCTGTAAATTTAATACAGTTGAACAACACATAAGCTACAACACAAATGCAAAGATTTAGTGGTTGCTTATGGATGGTTGTCATTTAGGAGAATCAAACCACAGGGGCCGTCCTTCCAAGAGGAGCTGAGGTCCTGATCCAGTCTACTTTCTCGCAGAGAATTTATTGCATTCAGTTAAGTATATATGTAGTTGCATGTTGTCACCTAAAATAATTTGTATATTGATTGAAGTTCTATGACTCTGACTAGAAAAATTTTGGTGTTTTGGATACGTAGTCTCTTATGGAAGGTGGTCACTTCTGAGAAGTGATCACAAATGGAGGTTTGACTATAAATGCACATTTAGGAAATTGAAAATATGAGGCTGCCATAAACATTTGAAAAAAAATAATTTAACACATAACTCCAGGTTAAAGTATATCATTTTAAAGTGCATGTGTATTGCGAAAACCCTAAGAACCAATAGAAAAAATTAAAGATTTCATAATGCATTACTCAAACACCAGTTAGACTGATTTAAAACAAAGTTGAACTTGACTACACATACTTGTTACTTCTCCCCAAATTTTCCATCTCTGCATTCATGACAGATCCATTAATCTAAAAATGAAATCAAAGCAGTAATTCAACTCGCATTCATACAGGGCAAAGCTTCACTTTGCAGCACATCATAGAGAAGACACCTTATAAGAGCCAGAGGCCAGGGTTTCCCCCCAGATACCACAAATGTGGCCCCCGGCTACTTTCATAGCAAAATAGAAGAAAAATAGAACCAAAAGAAACCCGTAGCTGTTTGATTACCCACCCAAGTGTTGTATTTACCCTGCAACTTGAAATCTTAAGCCTGGTTTTCACTAGTGCATTATAAGCATAAGCACAAGAAAAATGGACAGGTTTATTCTTCTTGTGCTTCTGGTTATGCTGATGTCATAGCTTTGACTTGTGAAAACAGGGTCAACATAAGCACAAGCATAAGCACAAGGCCGTGGGCCAATCCTAGGCCACTTTGACCCAGACCTTATTCGAACATATCAAAAGCAATATGCCAGACAAAGCATCCGCCATCTTGTTAACCATTGGGTTGAGGAGAGCTGGTATCAAGAATTGAGTCAAATGTAGGTATGACCCTATGCTTATGCTTATGCACTAGTGAAAACCAGGCTTTAGTGACATTCTGATCCAGTATTGGCTTTATTATTTTGACTTTCAGAGCATAATGATTTCATATACATACATGTACAGTATGTTCATATTCCAATATCGCAATGCAATTGTTTGGAATCTCAACGCAGATGTTTACCTGGAAATCAGCTGAGTCACCTTTCCTTTTAACATGAGAGAACCACATAGGAACTTTTTCCCTTAGTATCTGGGAATTCTGAAAAATTATTATTCATTAAAAATAATATTAAATTACTGTAGTAAATTACAAAATAAGATGGAATACGTTAGGAAATTGAGTAGTTTTAATTTTCAGTGGACAAAAACCTTGTGCCAGAATAATTTCAAGCATATTGCATTCTTTTTTACACCTTTTGCAGGCTATAAAATTAATGTAACAAGTTATAAGAAATAACTCCAAAGATAAGGTTCTTATGGGAGCCCGAGAAAACAAACTTCAAAAGCGTCACAAATACATGTAAATGAAATCTTACGCATGACAATTTTACCTGTGTTTTCTCAATTCCTATGAAATCTGAACTAAAAAAACTGATAACTACATTTATAAAGTCTTTGAAAAGTGTAAAAAAGATTTGTGATATGGCTTAAAATATTCTGTTACAAGGTTTTTGTCCACTGGAAATTAAAATTACTCAATTTCCTGATGGATTCCATCTTAATAAGTATTTCATAATAAGCAGAATATAGTCCAGTTCACAACATTACAAATGTTTAATTGATTCCATATTCTACCATTGTTGACATACTGAGGCTACAAAAATTATAATTGGCAGTAAAGAACATACAGTGCAAGTGCTTAATATCAAAATGTTCTAGTGTGGCAAGACTGACTGCGTGCCTCCACACTTCAAACAAGAAATACTTACATGTTCACAGAATTCCATAGTACTCTTAGCAACTATACTTGTTCTATCCAACACAAGACAATATCTCTTCTTTTCTTCAGCCATTGCCTGAGTAAAAAAATTAATCAATATTAACCCTTTTGACAATAGATGGGTGTGGGAAAGGTACCTAGTGAAAGTGTGAAGGGAGCTGTAATTGAGCCTGGAAGGCAGAAGTGACGGCAGACGTGACAACCTTGTAAGCTCCACCCAGCAGGCACCATCACTGAAAACCTCAGTGGAGAAATGTGCAGATATTTACCACAAAAACATCCAGAGGAAAATGAGAGCTGGGAAGAAAAGTAGCGAAATCCACTGCACGTGAAAGGAACATTCGGGGAGTGAAATGATTGACCTCAGCGAAAGCGCTGTAAAACTGTAGGCTGCTGTAGGTAATATTAAGGAAACAACACAATTATATACCTTTCTGCAACTTGTAAGCCGAAATTCATGAAGTTCTTTTTGACAAGATGCTACCTGTTCTTCACACTTTAAAACCAAACAAAGAAAGAAAGAAAATAAAAAAGACCAGGAACACGTACATGTAGATATAACATTGAAGTGATTTTAATAAATGTCACCTAATTTTATTATTTTCCTGGACTGTAGTGAGATAAAATGGAAATTAGTTGAGACAAATGAAGAAATTCAAATAAAAATTCAGACAATTCTATTCTCGACTGAGAGCAGATTATTAGTTTTACAATACTCGCAGAGGCTAGCCTACAGGTATGCATGATTACCATTTGATTACAATTCAAAATAAAATACCGTAAAATTCCGAAAATAAGCCCCTCCATGCATAAGCCCCTCCAAATATACGCCCCCCAATCTGGTAACGCAAAAAACCCTCCGTTAAATCACCCCTCCAAATATAAGCCCCCCGGGGACTTGTACTTGGGAAATTGCCCTCAAATACAAAGTAAAACAAAGCAAAAATGGTAAATTTACTCCCAACTATAAGGCTAGCCCAATCAATTTTGAAATGCAAATTTCCTTCCATAGATAAGCCCCTCTGAATATAAGCCCCTCAAAGAGGGCTTTTGAAAAATATAAGCCCTGGGGCTTATTTTCGGAATTTTACGGTACTTTATTGACATCTCTTATTATAGGGTTTTTCAGTGACAATTTGCGCACGCATTATTAGTTTATTTATTTCATTGACGTGTACATTTAGTTCGTTAATTAACGTCTTTAATAATTTTACTTTGCATTATTTTCCTCACTTATACGTGTTGTCCGTGACTGTGCTAACATGGTGGGTGGCTCCTCCTAAAACGTTCTGTAATTATTGGTGTAGGATTTAATGGAGCCAAAACCAATTGTGGAATTGCACGCACTTTAGGCATCCTACTGATGAACAGTTGCGACAAGCAGATATATATTTTTTAGCAACTACTATAATTTGCAGTCTGTCCACTTTGAATTGAAATAAAAGTTAAAATAGTATTTGAATAAAATCTTAGCAGTGAACATCAAAATACTTTATTTTACCTGTTTCTCTTTATCTTCATATTTTTCTGTTGGCTTTTTTCTTTGACTTTTTTTTCTAACCTTCAACAGTTCACCTTTAGCTTTATCCACTGACTACCACAGATAAAAAAGAAAATTAGATAAGAACTGTATATCACCAGGAAACAAAAAGGTAAAAATGTACATGTAACGATAGAAGGTTGAAGTCCGCCAATACAACAACATTAACCTAGTTCAAAGCATACAACATACTAATCTTACAAGGTTCATGTGGTGTGCAATAAAGAACTGGCAGCCCTCAATGAAATCACAGTGTGTTGTATTTTCCCTCTCTTTTAGTCTAAATCCTGTTTTTAACTCGCACTAACAATTTCTCACTCAACAAAAAGACACTCACTCTCACTCTTATCTTACCACATGGTCAAGTCTAAAAATGCCCTAGCTCCCACTCCTACCACAACCTTACCTCCACTTTGGTTTTGTTCTCTTGACCATAATTCTTCTGAAAAGACTTGAATTAAAGGGAAAAAAGCAAAATTAATCTAAATTATATTTTCATTTGCCATTGTCATCTTCATTATTACCATCAGTTAAACCCCATTCACGCGTACAAAAAAATCAGCATAGTACCACTCATTTTTAGCACCATTGCTTGCAATTTTTGGGCTTGGCACTCTCTCTTTATACATTTAATTTTATGCATCAGTACCGAACAAAGTTTGGCACTGGCGCGCCAACTTTTAATTTTGCTGTGGTTGCAACAGAGGCACATACGTTGTTTTTACAAAAATGGTGGTGACTGCTAAATCACCAAAGAAGAATCATGGAATTGCATGGTAAAACAAGGCCAAAGCAATGTTATTAGAATTTATTATAAATTGCCATCACTGCAAATAACCACTTTTGCTTATGTGCTTTTCTTATTTCACCATAACACACATAACTTTGTCGTCAAAAATTTTGAAATAATGACTAGCCTTTCACATTTCACAAACATACATTTTTTTCTACTATGTACCTTAACATATAACACATCTGATTCAGCAAGTCGCTCTAATGGGGTTATTAAGTCATTCTGAAGGTATTTCATCTGGAAGATATTAATTAATAACAGAAAATTCTTAGTTACTTGCAAATAATAAAACACCACTTTAACAGTAGCATTTCCATTTCAATAATGGCTGAAAAAATAAATCATGTGGACTGAGGAATAAGAAAAGTTATGATTATGTGTATGCCATATTTTCTCAATTTAACGCCAAGCCCCAAATTTATAATCATTGGGTCCAAAGGCAAAGTTGTACATCAACCCCTCACACATAAAAAGGCCAGATATACTTCTTCAAAGAAAAAGACCTACAAAACATTTCTATAGTATTTTACATGCAGGCCAAACAAACCACCAAAAATTCAAACAATTAATGCCATGTCGTGTCCACAAGACCAAGTTTTGAGAATTGTGGTAAATAGAATTGATATCAACTAATGTTACTGTCTGAATAAAATTAAAAACATTCAACAAAAACTACTGGTAAACCGGTAATTGTTTAATGCCAGAAGGACTCATCAGAAAAAAAATTTAATTAGCTTTTGCAATTCCTAGAGTTTTAATTGCCAAGGTGAACCCCGGAAATAATCACGTAATCATAGAAGCCTCCAATAAATCTCTTTAGCATCCTTTTCACCCATTTTTTTGGTCAACAAGATTTCGATATGAACCACACTGTGTACATGATCTAATCCTTCCTGACTGATGTGAATAAATTATTATAATGAAGGTCATGAGTACCCCTTCCATTTTAATATAACATTGTGGCAAAAAAATTGTGCTTCTGATATCCACACATCACACAAGCATAAACCATGTACACTGGTCCCGAAGTTTTCTACACTAAAATGACACACCAGCCAACACAATAAATAAAATAAAAGTTAAGCAGCTGAAATAATCTTACAACTGAATGTTTAATGTTTAACATTATTTTCATTTTGGCGAGGTATTGTTAAACCAACACAATTATTATTTTTGTTGCTTACTCTTCTAAGCACTGTATTGGTGTGGTCCCAGAGGTTATAACAACAAATTTCTGTGAATGTAATCTACAGGATATGACCAGCCCAGAAATACAAACATACATTCAACAAACAATTAAACTTTGTATTGTTTAATGTGTCAACAACTTGGTGAACCCCATTTTGGAGTATTGCTTTAATAATACCTTTGATGTATTTAAATAACAATCTCATAAAAGATTCATGTTCAAGACAGGATTACAATGGATTACAATTTAATCTTCTCCGATAATCCTTACTACATTATTGCTCACTTGGCTTGTACAACACAAACAGCAATTATTTTAATCAAACTGTTCACCAGTTACACACAATATGTCCCATTATTAATGAAAAATCTGAGTAAAATTATTCCTTCTTAAAATCAAATCAAATCACAAAAAGGAAAAATACAGAAGTGCTGCTCTTGAGCTTATGTGCAAAAATTTATCAAAAATACTAATTGGAGCTTGGAAAAAAAACATGAAATTCAACTTGTCCTTTAAGGACAAGGTTCACTCATATTTTGCTTGTCCATGGCCATTGTAATTGATGACTTTGCCCATCATGTATGTAAGCAAGAAAATCTTTTTGTCCCTGATGACTAGGCAGGACTTTTTTCAAGCCATAATATTACCTCAGTAAAGACTACGTTTCATACATATTATACTCCTTAGCTTCCACTCAAATGATGAAACATTCTTGACCTCATACACAGACTTAAATGGATTATTTGTTATTTATATTTATCACTTTTGCACACCGATATATGAACTGTCAAAAATATTGTATTTGACATACTTTTGAAGTGATCTATCGAAGGCATAGGGTGAAGAGTCAAGTTGTGGATAAGTTATCTCTTTCCTTCTCACAGTTTCCAAGAACTTGTTCCTGCTACCCTGCGAGCAGAGGTTTCTCTTTTGCATGGGTTTTTAAGCGTTAACAAAGTCACAGCCTGGCTTGTCAGTCGCGTTAACAAACCAACTACGCAACAGGAAAGCCATGCAAAGGACTTCCTAAATGCTAAAAGCCATGCAAGAGAGAAAACTCAGTCTGCTTGCACGGTAGTTTGTTGTATATTTTTAGATTTTAAACAAGGTCTCAGTATCTTGCACACTTCTCCCTGTCATTGTACCCCTGACTCTTCAGTGTAGCCTCTTAACCACTTCACTCATTATTCATACCACATTAACATGTCTTGCTTCCATGTCCTTCCTGACAGATACTAAATCCCTGATTGGATCCCCTACAAACACAAAAATGGAATACAAGACAACAATGTTGCCTGTGTGAGTAGCTAATTTATGAAGTGGTGGCCAAAGCCAACTTCAAACTGTCTGCTGACCCAGGAGACAAGTAGTTTTTAGCTTGAACAATGAAATCCCTTAATCAAAGCCTGACTTGTCCTAAAAAAGGGACAGGTAATCTACCCTGTGCATGCAAAATTGCATGAAAAAAAAATATTGAGAAGTAACTTAGTGCTAAAAATATGGTCGGTATGTCACATAACAAAAAATGCTCCCTGCCTCTGCTCTAGTTAATTAAGGGAGAAAGAGCAAAAATTCTTTCAACACATAGCTGTTGTAATAAGCTATATGCACGTATTTTGGAGGATGCCAGGCTCCAGCGTGCATTGAAAGTGCACAACATAGAAGACCATTACTGCAAAAACTAAATTGCAATATCTAGAGCCACTAGCCTTGCAAAATTCATTTTCCATGATCCTTCAGCTCATTGGTAATAGGTATGACCTTGTCTTTTCATTATTTTCCCCAAACAAATTACCCATGAGTACAATTGAGAGGGCAGTTTAAAAAAAACTTTCATGGGCATGGCCTGAGTAATAATATGCTATATGCAGGAATTCTACAAGAAATTTTTTCAACATTAATTTTTTCCTTCAGTTTATTCAATTATCAAATATCCTTAAATGGATAAAAAATTAAAGATGTACATTTGTTGGTGAATCCTTGCCGCGTAACTAAAGACCATTTGAGATCATTTGCCGTTTAACTAGGCATTGAACACTACTAATATTCACACCGTCAAGAGTACCAAATGAATGTAAGAAACTTCCATATCTGGACCTCTAAAGAAATGGAATTATTCAAAATTTCATTTTAATATCTTAAGGTATTTAAAATTCTTTACAACATATTCTCTGACTTTGACCACATCACATTTTGCAAACTAACTTAAAATTTCCGCTTGAGCACATACCACTACCCTGAAGTAATTATGTCGACAATTCACGTGTATATAAAGTGTTAAATGTGTTAAAATGAATATCGATAAGCAACCACTCAAGCTTTTTCTTTGTAAGAACTGCTGATTGTGTGGAAACAAATGAATAATTAGGCGGACTTTGAAATTGTTTTCGCATTTTATACACATAATTAGCAGCCGAATCTATAAAGTTGACTCGCTTTGTCTTTAACTTTAAGTTCACTACGGATAGATATTCGGATCGTCAACTAAAACTGCGTTACTCAAAATATTTTGAAGCCCTAAAAGCCCCAACCATATGATACATAAGGAAAACTCTTTAACCTTATAATGAGCTTACAATATAATAAACTTCATCCGCAAAAATAGTTTTCTTATATTTGGCTCTGCAAATACAGTGGTTCAAAATATATGCACTTGATCGTGGTTTTCGCACGACTGGCCAAGCGATAAACCGCAGTAACACTTCTGCAATATTCTATAAGCTTCCAAGGTTTTCTATACACACCCCCTGGTCGATCGATGCTTCGGCTGTACATAAATAAACAAATCAAATAACTTTGTAATAGCGATAACATTAAAAGCACAAATCGTTTTAGCGTTATAAACTGCAAGC
Source organism: Porites lutea (assembly GCF_958299795.1). Classification (NCBI taxonomy): domain Eukaryota; kingdom Metazoa; phylum Cnidaria; class Anthozoa; order Scleractinia; family Poritidae; genus Porites; species Porites lutea. The sequence goes on from NC_133206.1 coordinate 999,759, forward strand.
ACAATCTTTTTTTAAATTTTGGCTTACCAAGGCTGTGAGCCGTTCCCTCTGAAGAAAGCGCCTTTTCTGATATTTTGGCGAGAGAATCGTGAAAGGCGCTCGCCGCTTGCCGGACATCTGAAAGAATAGATACCAGTACTGAGAGTGCAAGCTTATCATCTCATTCACTTTCACAAAATGCTCTCCCCATAATAACAATAAACAGCAACTTTATACCTCAAAGTAGTTAATACACTTACTGTGCAATGACTTAAGGTAATTTTTAGCGTTAACAGCGAGTTCTTTCAAAACCGGACACAAGTCGATGATATTCTAGAAACGAGAGAAATGCACACTGTCATCTATGCAACAACTGACACAGGGTTGAATTCTAGAGTTTCAACTCACCTGGTAAGTCGCTAAAGTTATATTATGTAGCTCCTGTCCCGTTTTCGTTTCTAAATCTTTCAGGACATCCATTTTGGTGAGCGATTGCTCGTGTTTTCATGGCAAACTGAGGGCAACGTTTTCAGCTGTGTCTCTGCCCACCGGTTTGATACGGACTCGCTTTGGTGTCAGACGCAGATTTAAGCGGTCAGCAGTGCGAGTCCCGGGGGGGGGGACTCCCATATGAAACAGACGGGGATGCTCGTCGGAAATTTTGAATTTAACCCCTAAAGGAGACCATCTGGGCGTGGCTCAAGCTTTTTGTGACCCCTACAGGAGACCAATCTGGGCGTGGCTTAAACAAATTTTGACCACTAAAAGAGACCTCTTAAAAACACACAAATACGACATGCAATGAGTTTTAATGATATAAAGACATAATCATCGAATGCTTTTATCTAACAGTAGTTTTTAAAAGCATTGTCATAAATCTCAAGTTCTTTGCGGAACCCTAAACGAGACCTTAGCGGCTTAAAATGTTGGCGCTTTGCCCGGAACACCCTAAGCGAGACCAAAATCCAAAATTTACACCCCTAAGCGAGACGACGAGCATCCCCGTCTGTTTCATATGGGAGTCCCCCCCCGGGGTGCGAGTGTCCAATAAGCCTGTTTTCTGTTTGTTTATATGAACCTCAGCGAACGTCAAACAACCGAGATTAAAGTTTTCATGAGGATTTACAGGCTTAGATTATAATAAAACTGACAGCTTGTGATCCGGTAAATGTCGCACGTTCCAGATGAGAACAAAACAAAATGACTAAAATAATCTTCAAAATGGTACCGTCCGGTGACATCACACACATGTCACATGTCATCGGCTTCTCCCCGCGGTAGGACCCCCGGCCAAACCAGGGGGATTTGGGGAAGGATTGAAATAGCCTGTTCCAGGCGTTCAGATGGTAGAGCGCGGGAAAAAAATTCACGAAGAAAACAAAAACGAGGGGAGACTAGAGGGGGAAGGGGGAAGAGAACGCCTGTAAACATTCCCTTACAGGCGTTTTGTCGCTCTCGCCTCCCCTCCCGTTCCCAGCCCCCCGTTTTCTCGGTGTACAACCTAACTCGCTCCCCACTTACCGTAGTCTGCTACACAGCCGTTTTTAGTGGGGAGGAGCATTGCGTGACGACACTAAAAACGGCTGTGTAGCAGACTACACTTACCGCCGCGCTCTACTATCTGAACGCCTGGAACAGGCTAGGATTGAAAAGAGGGTGTGAATGGGGTTAACCGACTAGCGACAAAGGGCGTATAAAAAATACTACCCACTACCGAATAAACGAGAAAAAAATTACTGACTACTGACAGAAAAAAAAATCAACCGTTTACCGTCATGGACCGCCATTATCGATATTTGTTTTCAGAAAGAACAGATCGGAAGAGCATTTTGTATTTTTTCAAGCTTACGAAGTAACCACATTAAAGGTAATTATAGAATTTCCTGTCATCTTCTTACTTTTTAGCCGGAAGAGCGCGGGATCATTTTGCAGAACAATTTCCGGTACTCGAGCCGACGAAACCTCCCGCTGTAATACAGTTTGTAATAGTTCAACCACGTTTCATCGGACGCCACCGTAGCCGGGTTCCGGTCGATTTAAAAAACTTCTGACAAATCAAGTTCTGACAAGTTTTACACGTTATATGGGGTTGAAAGTCTTAAAACTAGGTAAATTTTATAAGAAACATTAATAATTAACATGCATTTTTAATTATTAACTGAGATTTACCGACAACAGACAAAGATCGAAAATTTTCACAAATGTCCAGTGCTGGCCACAAGATCCCTACTTTCCTTTTTCATCCTTAGTTCCACACTTCTCAGAGGTGTGGAAGTGTGGAAAAGTCTGACAAAGTAAGGAAAATGTCACACTTGGCCCACAGGCACTACCCCCTTGTCATTCTTTACTTAGTTCCACACTTCTCAGAGGTGTGGAAGTGTGGAAAAGTCCGACAAAGTAAGGATAATGTCACACTTTTCCCACAGGCACTAACCCCTTGTCATTCTTTACTTAGTTCCACACTTCTCAGAGGTGTGGAAGTGTGGAAAAGTCTGACAAAGTCAGGATAATGTCACATTTTTCCCCTGGTCATACGAAACCACTGTCATTCTTTACTTAGTTCTACACTTCTCAAAGGTGTGGAAGTATGAAATAGTCTGACAGAGTCAGGATATTGTCGCACTTTCCCCCCAGTCAAGAATCCCTTGACATTCTTTCCTTAGTTACACTCCTATCTATGAAATGAGAATAAAGCGCAGTGGGAGTATTTGTCGGTTTTATCCCTGCAACTCGTTTTACATCTTTTTAAATGCTATTTTAAGGACTTTAAGTTTAGACAACAATTCTGTGACTAGAAGATATTAGCCTTGTTTCACTGCCATCTGTTTGAATACCCGACCATAAAAGAAGCCTACGTTTTCTCTGTCACGAAGTCCCCGTCAGTCCTTTATCTTCGTTTATTTATTTATTTATTTATTTTTCAACGGAAACCTCAACAAAGTCACGGGGCTATGGATTTTTATGTTTGAAATTTTTTCATCTTAATGTGCCATATATGAGACGTCTTATTCTGGGTTTTTCTCCTTCCTATAGATCTATTCGGCTGACTCAATGTCGTACTCAATTCAAACCCTTTGGGAATAAAACGTTTTGTTTTAGCAATTTCCATATCGTTTAATTGTGAATGCCACATTATAACGCAAATACAATACACAAAGAATCTTAACCCCGGGAGCTTTCAATTGGGTACAACAGTCAGGTCTCTTAAGATCGTGACAACGCTAAAAATAGGCAGTAAAGAATGCAGAGTATGTGCGTTCTATCTTCTTCGCTTTAAGATCAACTTGATAAAGTTTATAAATGCTCAAATCAATTGTTATTGTTTTATTCCTTCATCAGGTTCATGACCTAAATTGGTCTAAAAATATACAGCATTCTGTATAAAGTAATAATTGTGACTTATCGGCCTAGAGCTGAGCTACCTCCAGATCTGTCTGTGGAAAAGGGGGATCACTGTTTAGGTGCGTGTTATAGGGTCGGCAATATTTATGTTATCTCTACGTCACGTGACAATACTAAAATATTTGCATGGTCCACCCTTCTCTTCGTCTTTAGAGAGTCACCCTTAGGTGAATTCTTTTTCGAGATTTCTTGGCCTCGAGCCGCTCGCCTCCGAGCGTGGTGTTGCGTCTTTTTCATAATTCATGTCCAGCATTTACGAACATAACCTTAGAGAAGAGGAAGAATTCTGAAACAGTGGATATATGGCGTGACAGGCTAACAATTATCAAATTTGAACCCGTACTGATAAGGAAGAAAGCTTGGTTGGAGATCGGATTTCTTAACTTTAAGTTTCTTTCAACAGCTGGCATTGAAACAATTGTTATATCTGCTATTCAAAATAAAAATAGTTCTTAAGGAAAAATGTAAAAAACCATACAGGAATAAAACCAAGTGCTCATAAAGCGCACTGAGCTTCTTGTGACTCAGGGAAAGTGCGACATTAAACTCAACTTGTCAGACTATTCCACACTTCCAGACCTCTGGGAAGTGTAGAACTAAGTAAAGAATGACAAAGGGTTCATGACTGGGGGAAAAGTGCGACAATATCCTTACTTTGTCGTACTATTCCACACTTCCACACCTCTGAGAAGTGTAGAACTAAGTAAAGAATGACAAAGGGTTCATGACTGGAGGAAAGTGCGACAATATCCTTGCTCTGTCAGACTACTCCACACTCCCACCCCTCTGAGAAGTGTGGAACTAAGTAAGAAGTGAAGAAACTCTGGATTTCATGGCCAGGGCTGGACATGCTAAATTTTAACCGACTACCGACAAAGATCGAAAATTTTAACCGACTACCGACAAGGTGACTGAATTTTAACCGACAAGACTGAAAACATTACCGCCAAATGGACCTTTTGTGTCCAACATTTTCAAAGTAGCCATCGCCATTTTTCTTCTCCTCCTTTCCTCACTCTTTCTTTTTCTCGTTTCTTTTTTCTTCGTTAGTGTGCCTGCAGGGAGGAGAAAACACGTTAAAACGCGTTCAACCTTCTTCTAAAAGTATAAAAAAGGGGATTTGGTATATCTAGAACGCATTAAGCCCTTGCTAATTCGTCGCTCTGACTCTTCCCATTTCTGTCGGGTAAGGTCTGTTTTGGAGGATTCGCGTTGAATGCGGACTTGAGCTTTGAAAAATGTTTTCTTGCGCTTTTCTTTGACTGGGAAGTTATAATTTATCTGCAGGTCTTTTTACCTTGCAGTGGTTTCCTGTGGTTTCTTATCTTTGGGTAGACACATTGAATTCTGCAAAGCTACGTGAGACATCAACACGCACGACACTAGTTGAATAACCTGAGATCAGGCCCAATTTCAGCGGTTCTCATACATTCTCTGTAACGGCTACCGCTAAAATTCGTTTCGCCTTGCCCACCGGAATGTAATTTTAAATAAAAGCGAAACGAAAATATAGCCTGATCTCAGGTACCCACAAAAGAGCAGGGTCGTAGCCGTAGCTATAGACAACTGTTTCTTATCTTTGCTCTATCAGAAATTGACTCGGCTAAATAATGGGTAGTTTCGAAAACGAAGCACTCGAAAACGAAGACCAAAGCACGAAGCACCCAAATCTCGAAAACGACAAGCACCCAAAACTCGAAGACGAAGACCCCTAGATCGAAAAGGAAGCACCCAAAACTCGAAAACGAAGAACCCAAAATCTGGAAAACGAAGCACCCAAAACTCGAAAACGAAGCTATCAAAACTCGAAAACGAAGACCCCTAAATCTCGAAAACGAAGCACCCAAAACTCGAAACCTCTGTAGGTTTAATAAGTGCAACTTTACGTCTTATATGACGCAATCCGAATCAGGTGGAGGCAGCGGATGCGTCCGCACCTCTAAAGGTCCACAAAATCCATCCCAAGGTTTTATAACCAACTGTTTCACTGAACGTTTCTTTATAGGATATCCTGTATTAATTTTATTATTAGTCTCGCTATACTTGATACATCTTACCTTAATATGGATTTTTTCGGTACACATACATGTTTATGTAGACTTCAAAACTGTCCGTCAGCAGATTTTGGCGTATTCAAGTGCGCGTGAGCAGTAACTGACAAAAGGTGTGAAACGAGGCTGAAAACGGAGTGTGAGGCTCGCGCGTATTACTCTTACGCCACGCTTTACCGATTTCTTTACTGATTTTAAGAAAAAAAAACCGATTGTTTTGCAGGCTAACATATTGGGTATCTATGACACTGCGTGATCAGATCAGATCAGATCCAGGCAGAATTTGTTCCTGGACCAGGCTCTATGGTGGGGAACAGGAGAATTGGATTCGTTATCGTGCTTGATTCCTGCTGTATTAGCATTGGTCTTGTGTTTATAAAGGACAGACCGGTTTCGAGTTTTTGGGTGCTTCGTTTTCGATCTAGGGTGCTTCGTTTTCGAGATTTAGGGGTCTTCGTTTTCGAGTTTTGGGTGCTTCGTTTTCGAGATAGGGTGCTTTGTTTTCGATTTAGGGTGCTTCGTTTTCGAGTTTTGGGTGCTTCGTTTTCGAGATTTGAGTGCTTCGTGCTTCGGTCTTCGTTTTCGAGTGCTTCGTTTTCGAAACTACCCCAAATAATGCGCTAGCTGAAAGATGTTAGTATTCTCCTTTCTCATCAGTTTTATAAAGTGGGTGGCTAACCGTTAAGGGTTTGTTTCCATAAGTTTCCTCAAAAGTGTCGGGTGTGTATAATTCAGTATTTGGCGTAAAGTAAGAAGTTCCCTGGTATAGTTTGACATGCTCGATGCAGCTCTTAGCGTTACTTGCAGGATTGAAGCTCCTATTAAAGCTACCCTACTCTTGTTGTTTTAAAAATCAGTCTACTGTCACTTGGTCAACAGCGTTGCTTATGATCTTGCATCAGTCTACTCTGAGCCCTTTAATAATAGCGGAGCTCTCGCGCGAGCACCATGGGCAAGAAAATTTGGTAAACATCCAAGCAATTTTCGTTCTGAGAAAATCATGCGGAGTACGTCCATACGTACGTCCACCCCTTCATGTAAGCAGTAAATCGCAGTATAGCTACCCGGACTTTTAGAGATAAAAAACAACAACATCGAAGCTGATTCTTTCTTTCGACTCAATTTAAAAGTCTACATTGGCGTGGATAACAGAGAAAGAGCTAGAGCCAGAGATAAAAAGACAAAGGAGACCAATTTCGTTTGAAGAATAACATGAAAATTTTAGAGCGGCTGTGAGAAAATGAGAAACGGCTAGCGGCCACCAAGGTAAAAAGGAGCGGCAGCGAAAGAAAAGTGAACAGGACCACATACAACATTTCCTCCACAAAACGTGTACCTAGGAAGTTTCTGGAAGTTTCACGTTGTCGTCGTGTAATTAAAACAACGGCAAAGAAATATACAAAAAAGTGTGCTGCACGTGCAAAGTTGTTTGTTTTGCTAAATAGACCTTTTTTTCTTTGCTGTTTTCGTTGCCGTCGCCGCTTGGTTTGCATTACACGATTTTATATTTTGTTTCAGTAAACTATAGATGTTAACGAGAGCTTCGCTTTTAGCCCTGGCTAAGTTATATATTAGAATAACGCAAGTCGACTTGAGACTGGAGAGCGATGATGTTATTATTCCCGCCTCACTTCGCATTTTAATACTACAGTTGCTAACTAGGGACCAACGTTAACATTGCATGGAGCTTAGTTTGTTTTTGTTTTTTGTGGCGAGAAGAGTATAGTACAACCGTTCTGTTGATCGACCTTACCCATTTATTACGTAAGCCGCATCGAGGATCAGAAATACCAATTAGCTGCTTAAAAACCAATCTCAAGGGGTGGATCACGGATCCTAGTCCTTGAAACACATGGATGAAGGTACACATCTTTTTTTGTGTGTGACAGGCTTTCTTCCCGGCTGGCTCTTAAGCACATCGACTATCTAACATACATTGATCGGAAAGAAGGCGTTGATTTGTTTTTAAGAAGCACCCAAGTATTCTTGAGCTTGGCACACTATTGAAAGATCATGATGATGCAAAGATGCGGCAAACTTAGCGAAAAAAACAGATCTATTTTCAAATAACATTGACATTGTCATTCTCAAAAGTCTCACTGAAAAAAAAAATCACTTTTAAAGTTAAGAGTTTTAGAAATGTGTTTCAAAACGCTCGAAATGCAGTCTCAGACGCCCCAGTCCCCCTCTACCCCCACCCCCCCCCCCCCCAACCCCCCGCTAGAGACTTAAGCCTTGGTCCGCCTCTCCGTTGGATCGCACCTCCCCGTAAAATGTCCTGGCTACGGGCCAGTGATTTTGAAGCTTATCGAGCTCCACAAAAAAACTGTCTTTTGACGCCTTTTCACTCAAATGACTGCAAATGTCGATGGGTTGGTTTGCAAAAAATCAGCTAGTTGATGTTCAAAGCAACATTGTCCCCAAAGCGTTTTTCCTGCCTCCAAAGACAGGGAAAAGCGCCCTAAGGGACCTAAGGACGAGGTTGTGTTCGAAGGAAAGGAGTGGGGGAATTCACCAACTTCGCCTGCCTGTGGTCAAATTTCTGGAAGTACAACACCACCCGGCATATTGAAAAGCACAGCGAACACAACCGCAAGGTTATTAAGAAAGCATGAGCTTTAATTACTATTGAGCTTCATAGTTTTCTATTAATCCTTTGAGTGAACACAAACTTACCACGATCTTCTGCCACACGTTTCGATGTGTTTTGGAAAACATGTAAGTCATTTATTCAGATAAAAACGAGACATCTGATGCTCACGGAATTAAACCAGGGTGCAGAGACTAACGTATATCTCAGGAATCAGAGGACCCTTCCATCACTGTTCCATACTGTAAATCTTTTGGTGATGTTACAGTTTTTGTATTATTTTGTTTTGCGAAGTCTTGACTATCATGACATATCTATATGCTGCTTTAATATACTGACTGAAATTTGGCAGTATAACAATGTACAATATTTTACATGGATTCTATACACTGTATTTTTTTATATTAAAATTTAAAACATGCTATATCTAAAAAATGGACGCTGTCCTAAAACATCTACTGACTGATAGATCACCAGCTAAATGATAATAATTTGGTTACCATTGCAGTAATCGAAAGAGGAAATGATCCTCGCAGCTGCAGTTGTCATTTCATATATTTCTATTCATTACAGTAATTACTAATAGTTCTTTATGCATATGTCATTCCACAATGGTTACATCGTTTTTCAGTGAGCAGAAGACAACAAAGGAGACCAAGTGGGAAAAAACAAATGGCCAGACAAATCCCGAGAGGTGTGAATTCATCTTGTAGATTACCCATGTGACATGCTGGGCAATTACCACGGACATAAACATAGGTTGTCGGAGCTGCGATGATTGGAGTAGTTTGGTAGACTGGAGGAGCTCCACCTTGGTAACCTGTTAACAATAACAACAAAATCAACCATAAAATTAAACTGAGAGTGTGCTCGGTGCAGGCTTATAGTTACACAGTCACACCTCCACGTAAGACCACCTCTCGTAAATGACCACCCTTTAATAAGTGTCACCACCTATCCAATACCAGCAGAGACATGTACAATATGCAGGGCACAGGTAACAGGTCACGCGTGCAGGTATAGAGGGTATAGAGGTCAATGCTACAGTAAATAAACAACAATAAAAAAATGTCTACCAGCCCTAATCACAAAAATCCAAAATAGAGTTTTACCTTAAGGGGAACAACAAAATATTACTTGAACTTGTGACCTGTGACCTGTGCTTTGTATATACCTGCCAATCCCAACACCCAAATTTTCCTAGTCAACTTACCAGAGTTGGAACCTGTTGTTAAAGACCAACTCTCGGAAGTGACTCTGACAACTTTTAGGGATAATGGTTTTAGAATTTTACATTGTTTTCACTCTCTTGTAAATGGCCATGTAAGGCATGGCTTGACTCTCTACATTTGCTAAATGTATCACACTTAGAATATGTAATAATAATAATAATTTAATCACTTATATTTTGCAGGTATTCATAAAAATAATCAGATGCGCATTACATTAATAATAAAAGCATGAAAAAAAAAAAAAAAAAAAAACCTACAACCTTATTTACAATAAGCAAAACAATACAAAATTAATATATACACTTCCGCCATCTAAAATATCGATAGGTAACGATTAAAATTCATTCAACGATAAGCAAACTTAAAAAGATACAACTTAAGATTGCTCTCAAAAGTATGCAAGTTTGGAATATCACGAAGCTCATGCAGAAGAGCATTCCATAAATTGGGCACCGCCACCTGGAAGGACCTATCGCCTAGTGTGACCTTAGTTCTAAATGTTGACGATGCTAGCAAAATCCCACCTGACGATCTGAGGTTATATGTGCCTTACGATTTCAAAGAAACTAAGTTCTGACTGTATTTAGGGGCTATACCATGGATAGCCTGAAATGCAAATAACAAAATCTTAAAATGAATGCGCTGCTTTTTGTGAAGAATGTTTAGTGACAAGATGAAAGTAGACATATTCTAACTTGCAGGTTTATGGACCCAAACAATTAACTAATCCCGAATGAACAGATATCAAAATTTTATTTCAGTTTTCAAGTCGCATTAATCATTGTGTAAAGTATATTATTTTTTTATCTTGTTCTTGCATAAACAATAAAGTGGCAAGGGGTGCCTGACAAAACAGCAAAGTGTTGAAAAATAAAAAAGAGTGCAAATAGGAACTTTTCAAGTCTTTAAAAAGACCATCGTCATTCTCATATGATGATGTTCTCATGTCTTAATTTATTCATCCTATGGAGGTCTCGAAACTGAAAATTAAGAGAAAAATAAGTAATGAAATCACAAAGATCCATTCGATTATTAATTTCAAGTGTTTCCCTGGGCACGCTCAACCTTTTGGTCACAGAGCACAAATAATAATTTATTGAATTCACAAGTCACGAGTGACGAAAAATAAAAACAGCTAAATACACGTATCACAAAAATACCCTTTTTTATGACTTTCTGAGATCACATCACATCACATGATGTAAAGGTTTATTAAAATGCATTGACCAACCCTTAGCTAGCCATCATGTGTCCTAAGTACGATACATGTAAGGTGAAATAAGTTAAAAAGCATGCAAAAGCTAGTTACTTGGTACATATGCAGGAGCAGGTTCATTTGTTATGACTACAGGTTGTCCTGCTTGGTAACTCCATTGTCCATCTGTAGGTTTGTATGGAGGTGGGGCTGACATTCTGCTCACTCTGTAAAACACAAAAGTGTCAAATTACAAAATTAACATCATAAGGTAGGAGCTGATATTACAACAGCCAAGGATGGCTGTGGTGTGATCTCATTGCTCCAGTCTTCTCTCCACATATTAACAGGTCTTTGAAGGGGAGAGACCAAGCTCACTGGAAATTTGCAACAAGTTGCAAGGCAAGGAAATACAATGTATACATGAGGTGCATTTGCAACTAAGTGTTAGCTTTTGGGACAAAACTTCATCAGTCAGTTGAAATTTAGGGAGTAGTTTATGGCAAGGTGATCAGTTTAATATCCAGAACACTTACATCTGTCCAGTACATAAATGTTTTAACTTTATGGGCAAGATCCTTTTCAACTTAACATTGTGTTGTGATTGCCAACTTCCTTTGTTAAGAAGTGTATGAAGGGTGCACTTTTTGTGTTTGAGCGCAAGTATGAATCACATATAAGTGTAATTTATTTATATTTTGCACCTAAGATTTTTGAGCTAACAAATGAATTTCTTTTAAACTTATAGCAAATTAGTGAACAGAAACAGCCTTGTAACAGCGTTCCAGTTAATTCTTTCAAGCTGGGGGTCATGTAGACCAATTCTGAGGGGTCATCAAGACCATGTGCTAATTTTCTACATTATATTTAACTTAACACTTATTTGTCATCTGTCGGGTCAGGAACCCTTCTTTGTGGGGTCATTGACCTGAGACCCGTCTCTTATGTGGAACACTGTGTAACACCCCACATGACAATATTATATTATGTCACGCCTCAATGTGATTGAACCATTCTCAAAGGGCAAACCAAACTTCAGAAATTTTTATGGCGGCCAAGCTGGGGGTATAGTTTCTTTGAATTGTGAACAGTTTTGCAGTCCCTCTTTTTGTTTATGGTACAAGTCGATGGAGGCTAATAACTGGGGCGAGGGGTGAGGGCTTATCAATAGGGGGTCTTATAAGCGACAATTTACAGTATACACCTAGCCTGAATTTCATTCGATTGCTTCGAGTCATTTTCTCCTCTCAACATCTGAAATGAAATGAAATTCAGGCTACGGTATACCCTTTTTGTTGAAATTTTACGATTTCTCAAATTTTTTCTTGGAGATTTTTGTGAAAGTTCAAACAGCAGAAGGCAATCACACAAAGTATACAGAGGAGAGCATTTTCAAGGAAGATGCTGATTTGATTAGGGCTGGAATTTGATGAAGAGCTAAAACTATATTGTGACATGATGATGTGTATTCCGATAAAGTGCATTTCGACGAAGGAGAACGCATACTATTTGAGTCTTTTTGCATACCGTACACGAAGTAGTAACCGTTCTATATGCCAGGCAATTTAACAGTTTGGACGCCATCTTGGACCGGCCTGCCACATTTTGCCTCAATCTCATGTTTTCAGTTTTTCTCACCAGGGAACTGGTATCTATTTTGTGACACTCATTCGCTCACAGATGAAACGTTGGCAATTTTCTGTTTACTATAGGTTTGTTTAGAGTTTTTCTCGCAGTTTTCAATTAATTCAATCAGTTTTTTTATTAGCCTGAATTTTATCCGATTTCTTTGAGTCGTTATTACTCCCTCAGTAACGTCTGAATTGACCGGCCATTAATGCCGTCCAGTAACGTCACTACTCTTTGACCTTTGCTTTAATTCATGCAAAAAGTAAAACACAATTTTCAATTGGCAAACCTAGAAATATTGTTTGAAAATGTCTGCGTGATACAGAACTGCTTTATTTTTTTCGATCCTAATTCATGTTTAACGTTCAAACTATCAACTGCATGCAGTACAACTCTGAACTGCTGTACTAAATTCTACAATCAAACCCGGTCGCAATCTCGCAATGAAATAAAAACACAAACACCGAACACTTAGTTCAAAAACACAATGATTTGCTTTAATTGAAAAGAAGCTATTTGGACCTTAACGAAGAAAAAAACAAGGAGACAAGACAGAAAAGCCAACAGAATCCTTACTTTTGATGGTAAAAATAGCAAGAAGGTTGAATTATAACATTGATCTCAGAAAACTTCACAAACAAAATAAATGGAAAAATAAGAATAAAAAAGAATTACAAGCCTAAACCGAACGACGAGATAAGAAAACAACGCTATTTTTTTCGAAACCTGGCCGAGTTAATAATGAAGTGAAAACAAAATACTGACGTGCCGTACATCGCATGTCTTTGAAAACATTTCACGCAGCGCAGCGAATCATTCTAAAATTCAATCGGGAACTCGACAAAAAGCCTCGGGAAATTTCAGAGGAGGTTTAAATGATTAAACTGCACAAATATTTTTCTACAAAGTGAAACCGAACCGACACTAATTTTGTAGTGGTAAGAGAAACAATCATTTTTTATATTTCCCTCTAAATATTACCGATCGCTTTCTCTGCAAGCTGTTTTATTATTTCAAAAAAGTATGCCTCATGACACTTCAGACTTTTATATAGCAGGTTTGTAAAGCCACAGGAGTCTGAGGACTGACTCTTCTCCGAACCTTTATACTTGCATAGCACCTCTGTTTCAAGAAAATAATCCTTTCAACAGGAAGGGACCAAGAAACTGTCAAATGTTGGAAAAAGGGAATCCATTCCTATGCAAAATACGCATGATTTGCTCGTTGGCACTCTATCGATAGGTATACCTAGTAAATAAAACTGATAAAGAGAGCTGCTGATATTCGTATTGATAAAACTGTTTGATTTTGATATCTCAATATTACAAGCCCATCAGGTTTTGCACCCCGTTCTCAGTAGCACTCACTACCCCCCTTCTCAGTAGCACTCAACCCACCGCCTCCCCCCCACCCCTCCCTATCGAATGCAGTCCCCTAATTTGCAATTATTACTAGTACCATAATAATTTAATATTGTTCGGCCTTTTGTAATTCTTTTTTTGTTACAAGTCTTAACTGGTTTACGTTAAAGTCTTGGTCTATTAAAAAAAGGTTCAAAGTTCTAAAGAAGGTCGGCTTAGGGATAGTTCATTTAATATGACAAGGGGGGGGGGATGAAGATATTGAGGGAGGGCTCCGAAAAGTTTTAGACACCTGAAGGGGGGACTCTGAAAAAATTGTTGCGCTAGGAGGGGGGCTCCGAAAATTTGCATACTTCAAAACCAACACATGACATCATCATACAGATCGGATGGTTTTCAACTCAACAATTTAATGACCTGTGCAACTCAGCTATATCACGTGGTTTACAGATATAACAAATGTAGTCTCAGTAATTATTACACTCTTGTTCATCCCAAAAATGCTTTAGAAAATAGTATCACAACTGTATCTCAAGTTTGTCATAGTATAAACCATTGAAGACAATAACAGTAAATATATTTAATACAGTCTAGCGATCTTTTTTCAGGGGAGCAAAGGAATTGAAGGAGGAGGGGGGGGGGGCTCTGAAATTTTTTCGACTATCAAGGAGGGGGCTCCTAAAAAATTGAACCGCTAGCGACGGGGGCTGCTAAAATTTCAAGCTTCGAGTTTCAATGTCTTCATTCCCCCCCCCCCCTTGTCATATTAAATGAACTTTCCCTTATTGAAAATACTGGGTCAAGCCACCTCAACAACTTCAGGTAAAATTCGGCTTTCGTATAATAATTGATTTGAAGGAATATGCAGGTCGAGGAGGATGTTATCCAGCCTGGCTGACTAATTCTTCTCATCATACTCATCCTCATTCAAAAATAATTTGCTAAATATTACGCGAAAAGAGCGGAAATAAGCTACTTCAGGATAGGTACCTAACCTGAGCTTTCACGTCGAGATAACTGTGACGCAAAATGAATCTGTATGGAGAAAGGAAAAAACATAGCAAAGTAAGCTAGAAAATAAACTTCAGCTAAATGGATAGCTATCTCTGATCGAAAAATGCCAGTACCTGAAATAAAATACAGGAAAATGAAACTCAAGAATTGACTTCAACACAGCACGTACATTGCACACTTCCAAGCCTGCTGTGAATGATGACATCACAGTGAATATTTGTCATGTGACAAAACATACGTGGGTCCCAAAAGCTCCCCTGCGTACCCCGTAAGAAATATTCCTACCCTCCTCTTCTAGATCGTAATTGTGTTAAAGTGTATTAAATTCTCTCTTCATTTAACGGTTTTTAACTCTTTCTTTTACAATGAAAATTGTACTCATTCCGTTTTCAGTGAGGACTAGGGGCTGTCTGAAGGTTGTCTGAAGGGCACACTTTTAGTGTTTTGCTAGGGTAGGGTGAGACAACTTTGGTTTGCATTTCAGTCAAAATGGCGGTCAATGTGGGAATGTGGAACGTTCTTGTAATGGGTTTTGCCTTCATGTTCATTTTTACAGCCTTTCAGACGACCAGTATGATCGAGGTAGGTGCATTTGTTTCATTTCATAAGTTCCTATTCTAAATAGGGTGCTAACTGCTGAAAAGATTATTTCCCGATTTATTTTGCGACCTTGTCAGTTCTCTAAACAGGCAGCTTGGTCTTTGAACAAATCAAAACTTTGGAATTCGTTGGTTTATTTTATCAAAAGTACTTCACTTTCGAGCTTTTGTATTGTATTTTCTCCTGTAATAATCTTCCCTACATCCTCCTTTTAAGAGAATTCCGAGACAAAAATCGAAAAATCGACCGTGACAAGGTCTTTCGTTATCACATCGTTCTACTAGAAATCATAAGATTTCGTACCTGCTACTGCTTTCCGTGTTGCTCTTCCTCTCTCTAAGTAAATTGAGTCGTCCTTATTTTTTGGTCTCTTTCAATATGTTATAAAAACATCGAAAAGGTATAAAAATATAGGTTATTAGTGAATACTCTGGGCGCGATCCATTCAACCAAAGTTTCCGGAAATTTCGGTCCAAAACTCAATGGATCGGTTCGGTCCAACCGGAAAAGTTTCGAAAAAACAGGTCCACCTTTTGAGGTGGTCCTCTTTTCGCGGTCGGACCGGTCTGAATGTTGGTTGAATGGATCGCGCCCTCAGTCAGTGACAGCAGGCTCATAGCTAGCCTGAAAGGAGTGATCCCATCTCGTCGATAATATATAGATTTAGCCAGGACTAAAAGGGAAGCTCTCGATAATATTTATGGTTTGTTCAAACAAAATATAAAATCGTGTAATGCTAAGTGGCGAAGGCAATGCTGGAGAACGGTGAAAAACAACAATATGTCTAATTAGCAGAAAAGCAACTTTGCATGTGCAGCACACTTTTTTTGTACATTTCTTTGTCGTTGTTTTGCACAACTACAAGGTGAAACTTCCAGAAACTTCTTAGTCACACGTTTTATGGAGGAACTGTTGTACGTGTTCTCATGCACTATTTTCACTGTTGCTCATTTTCACCTTGCATTGGTGGTCGCTAGTATTTCTCATTTTGTCACCGCCGCTACAAAATTTTCATGTTGTTCTTCCAACAAAGAAATGTCTCCTGTGTTTTTTATCTGTCGCTCTAGATCTCTGTCGCCCTTTTCCTCATTGAGCTTTGCTGGCCTGCCGCCTACTTTCTCTTTTTCTCTGTCTTTCTCTGGCTCTATAATAATATATATTATTCCAAATTTGTGGACATGACAATTGATTTAAGCTTAATGCTTTAGACGAGACGGATACAGAAACAATTTTTGCTTTCCATTTTCTTCTTTATTGACTCTTAGTTGTCTCTGCTTTACAAGATGCTGGTGGCTATGGGATTTCCTTCCAAAATAACCTTGATTTGCATTTGGGTTGCCATACCTGCTTACTGAGTTATTTTACATTGATATACCTGTGGTGTGGACGGATGGGCACTCGGTTGGTGTACGGTCACATGATTACCAAATTTTCTTGGATGGGTAGATTTACTTAGCAGTGGTGCTGTGCTCCCGCACGCGTGGGGCTCCACTATTAGGTTTTCTGCGTCGAGCGCGCAAGGTTCTTCCCAAATCTACTTCTTTAATACTCTTTAATGCAATTCGACTACTGTTTGTCTGTCAGGGACGGACGCATACAAAACCCCAGTCCATGGACCACCCCTGTGGACCTAGTCCATGGACCACCCTCGTGGACCACCCCTTATTTTTGAAGATGAATTTTTCCATCGGTCTAAAGAAATAATTTAGGATTAAACCTTAAATGGAAGAAATTGTGTCAATTTATGTAATTATGATTAAAGGATTTTACTATCTATTTTTGTACATATTATTTTACAATTGTAAGTAACTATACTACTTTACAATTGTAAGTGGCTTCAAGGCTGCTGCCTAATGGGTGCCCAGTCACCAGAGGCACCTACAATTTACCCTCAGGCGACCAAAATTTCAAACAGGGAGCCTGGAGGGGTGCTTAAAACTTATGATTCTCAGGCTAAATTTTGGTGAACAAACAACAAAATTGTGATGGGTCAAAAGGGAGACTTAGGTTTTGAGAAGTGTGAATCAAGTTTCGAGGATGTGGTCGAGGCTGTGAACTTAAGATACATATATGTGCATGCATTAGCACTCTTTACACTGCAGCTGGGGTGACAGAGAATCTCAAATTACCTTGATGTTTAAGTGTCATGGTGGGACATTAACACACACTACAGGGTGAGGTTTTTACCCATTCGCCACTTTAGAAGCAAAAAGAAAGCTGGAGCTGAAATGCATCCAGCAATTGTTTCTGGTATTATTATTGGGGGCACCCTGCTCTGCTATTGGCCAATTTTTTCCCTTTCCCTAGTAACAGTCCCGGAGGTCTTTATGAATGTTAACTCATCCCAGTTTCCCTCTTGTGTCTAAATTGGGGAATATTTAAACTAGACCATAATGATCTTATACAGTGGAACCTCGATTTAACGAACCTCTAAATAACAAAGGCCTCATTGTGATGAGCAATTTTCTTTACCCCAATAATAGTAAAATATGTGAAAAAGAACCTCGTTATAACGAACAAGTTTTGTCAGTCCCTTGGTCCTCCGTTAAATCAAGGATCCACTGTATCATAGTAAGTCTGTGGGCTTGGTACCTTTTCTGGTGGGACAGCCAGTTCATACAACTACCACTCTCTGAGGCTCCAGATCTAAGTTCAGCTAGTGTTTCTGTAATGCTTAAGGTGTAGCAATTACATATGGAAAACCATGTTGTCCTTCATTTTGCCCTTTCAGTTTTTTTATGTTTGTCTTGGTGTAAGCAAGGGTCCTTATCTACAGAGACGTACCAAAGCGTGAGTCCCACTAACATTGAGTGGTCAACAAGATTAATTTTATTTTTTAACATTTTGTCTGTAATTATTCATCAGCCCACAGTCCTGCAGAAATACAGGAACAGTACTGACCCAGAAAGTAAGAAACAAGTCTATAAATTAATATATTGTATTTTATTTAATTCACTGGTGCCAGCTGTTGGCAGTGCAACTACAACAGTGCCAATAACAGTCCCTTTCTCCCATGAAAAGTGAATTACACAGTCAAGGTCAACATCCTCTACCTTTATTCATAAAGCAGTGCGAGTTTTTTAAGTCTCACCTGAATTGCACAAAGAGTGAAGGGAGGTCTCCAGTGCTAATGGCTGAATATGTCACTACTAAATGGCAGTACAGACTCAACTTGATAGTCTGCCAGTGTTAGCTATTTCAGCCATAATTTTTAACTTTTACAAAATGGCTCACAATCTACAGACTATTTTATTGTTACTGTTAGTACCGTAAAATAAAGCTCAGATTAGTGCCTGGGGCCCTTATTTAATGTTCTGTGGCAAGAGGGGGTGCTAATTCACGCTAATTTTGTTATCAATTTTTGGTCTCAAAATGACACTATCTTTATATTTTCTAGTTAACCCAAACTGTAACATATAAAAATTCAAAAAAACGTCATAGAAAATTACTTTTTGTGAAACTTGAAACTTTCCCAAGATGTTTTCGAGTTGCCTGTCAGAAATTTATTGTACCTCTTCAAATTATAGAACAGTTCTAACAATGGGTTTGGCATCATGAAATGTTTTGTATAAAAAGGAAAGCCTGCTGTTAATGTTCTGACTATATGAATGTCACACTCATTTAAAGTATCGTATACGTCTCGTATATCGTACCGAGTACAGGACCTCGTTTTTTCTGCAAGGGGGTAGGGGGGGATTATTCCAAATTTTGAGCCTTAGGAGGGGATGTAATTTGAAGTGGGGCATTTATTTGAAGCTGGGTGCTAATTCGAGTATTTAGGGACAATATATTTGTAAAAACTACATGTTTACAATAAGTTTATGATATATTACTTTTCAGAGAGGATAAATGGATATGTAAGGTAGGTTTGATATTATTGCATTACTATATGACATGTGTTACATGCAAGTTTCATCTGTAGTTCAGGGCTGTGCTCTGTCCGAGCCCTGTACATGTGGCCCCTGGTACCTGACTTTTGCTCTTGGGTGACTAGAAAATCTTATTTTTTTCATACAAATCCAAGGCTGTGTTCTAAGGGAAATTAAAGGGAGCCCAGTGTTCTGAAACTTTGAAATCTAGGGTGCCTAGAAAATGATTTGAATGAAAAAGACTAAGATTTTCTGGTCGCCCAAGAGCAAAAGTTAGGGGCCAGGGACCACTGGGCTGACTGCTAGAACACAGCCCTGGATTTTACAGGTTCGGAGCACTGGGCTACCTTCAATTTTTTCTTAGAGCGCAGTCTTGTAGTTCAGTTATGGTATAGAACAAACTAACTGTGCTCCATCCAGGTTGACATCTTAATGACTTCACTAATAATTGTGTTTTATATGACCTTTTGAGACATATGTTCACTCGGGATATATAAATTATTTCTTGAACTTTGCGAAACAAATACATTGATAGATAAAATTACAGGTCTTGATAGAAGAATTCAGATGTCAAGTAATGGCAATAACGGCAAACAATCTTTTAGCTGATTGGCACCTGAGGCTCAAGTTTGTGGATGACACGTTTGCCATAGAAATACTACCCAGAAAGTCTGCTTAATTCGGCCACGTCTGACATTCACAATTTTTCTATGGATCACAAGATGAGACTAAATCCTATTAAATATAATGTAAGGAGATGTTAATTAACTTTACTCACAGATCACAAAATTACATCTTATACCTGAAATTTGTAGACTTTTAACTGTGTTTTCACAATTCTTGTGAACTTTGACATTTATTTTCTCGGACTCCCATGAGAAATTTTCTTTGGTGTTATTACAGAGAACTAATTACATCTTTAGTGTTAGAAAAATGTAAAAAAGAATGCAATATTCTTTAAATTATTCTGGTATGTACAAGGTTTTTGTCCACCGAAAATTAAAATTACTCAGTTTCCTGGTGGATTCTGTCTTAATAAATTACATCCAAAATCACTAACAAATATCTTTGTTGTGTGCTGTTGTAGCTTGGGTATCATCTATTCAGTGTTCACTGTTGCTAACTGGCTTGCACCATCTTTTGTTGGTTTATTTGGACCAAGAGTATCCATGATAGTTGGTGGCATCTGTTATGCGTAAGACATTTTTAATTTAACTTCTGAATTCTGTAATAATTATTGATGGGGTGAGTGGATAAAAATCCCTATGAAGAGTCTTGTGATCAAATGTTACATTCTTCCTTTGGTTCATTCATGAAAACAATTACTGAAAGTTTAAGAGTCTTAGAGTTACTGTATTTACAAGTCATAAGGGGCTTTTTCACTAGGCACCGATTCCATTATAGTGTTACCTTTGGGATAGCTATTAAATAAATATTAACTATTAATATTAATAATTAAGGAAACAATTTTTAAACTATTTTATTATATAAAATATGTTGTTTGGCAAATATCTATTGTATAGTTTAAAACAAATCTTGTTAAATTAATGTATTTAACTCTTTCACTGCTGAACTGTCCGTAACCACCTGTGTGGATCATTGTACCTTGCATTGTATCTGACATTAGCAGTTCAATAGTCATGGGTCAGTGGAAAGAAATCTTAGAAAGTTAATTTCTGGGCAAAATTTCTCAGAGCAAATGGAATAATAATGCATAAAAGAGCTCTGAAAAAGTTAGTGAATAAACAAAATAAGTAAACAGCCGAAAATACATGTAAATATGGTAAACAAGTAGGAAGCGTCTTCAAGCTTTGGACATTAATTATTTTTTCACAGTTGCAGTGCAATTATGATTAGTAGTTAATAATTATTTATGAAGTTGTGATTTTGAAACAATCACTCATGTTAATGTAATGTTATTATATTTTTATCCTATACAGTTTGTTTATTGCAAGCCTGATTGAACCAAGGGCCTGGAGTTTGTATCTTGGGTCCATTATTATTGGATATGGAGCAAGCAGTAGGTCAATTGAGTTATAAATTAAGTAGATTCAAGAAGAGAGGCCAGTGTAGTGAACCTGTAAAATCTAGGATGCCCAGTGTATGACTTATATGAAAAAAGGAAGATTTTACACTGGCCCGAGAGCATAACTTGGCCGCCAGGGGCCACCGTGCTTTTGCTAGAACACAGCCCTGCAGAATAAAAAATTAATGTAGTGTGTGATTTTAACGTCTGTTTCACAATCAAGTCACAAGTGGAATGTTATGAAACATTATTTCGTTATTATTTTATTTTTAGTAATATGGACTGGTCAAGGAAATTTTTTGACTATAAATTCAACTCCTGACACAATTTCCAGGAACAGTGGAATATTTTGGGCACTGCTACAGTGCAGGTATGTGTGGAGTTTCTTACAGTAGCTGGGCCAACTTGGAAATGAGGACTAAACACAGGAAGTTATGAAACAATCTAATTGTAGGTAAAATTAAAATTAACCTGAAATCAAATGTAAATTGTAACGTATATACCATAGTTATGATTAATTTAGACTTTTAACAAAGCTTTATGTTTTTGTTGTAGCTTGCTCTTTGGAAATATGTATGTCTACTTTCAGTTTAAGGGTGAAGAAACAGCAATAAGTAAGTAGGTGGAGTACTAATATTATGATTATCATTGATCATTCAAAATATTTTACTGTTTCTGATTGGCACAAAGCCTCTGGCTAATTCTTCATAACCAACTGGCATTGACCAAATTTGGAACTTGCGAGTAATATACCTTTGATTCAATGGAATACTGACTTGGAAAGGAGGTTGGTCAGATTATTGACTTTGAAAGGAGGTTGCTTGGGCAATAGACCAGCGATCAACTTTGTTTCCAGGTGCAGCAGCTTAACTGTTTATTCGTGAGTGAGCTAAAGAAAATGTTGTTCACGTGGCTATCCAAAAACGAAATACGTGTAGCTGAATTTCTGACCGAAACTGAATGGAAGGAAAGCAAGAATATGCAAAACATATCGCTCAGTAGATGCTATCCACTTTTTGAGGAGTATCTGCAAAAAAATACCTGTGTTTATAATTATTTTGAAACTGTGCCGAAGGCCAAAGTTTAGAAGAAAGTCTACCAGCAGGTAAGCTTATTAAGAACTTAAAAATATTTTGGATGAATAATAAACAATTGTTGAATTCGG
Organism: Porites lutea; assembly: GCF_958299795.1. Lineage (NCBI taxonomy): Eukaryota > Metazoa > Cnidaria > Anthozoa > Scleractinia > Poritidae > Porites > Porites lutea. The sequence goes on from NC_133206.1 coordinate 1,021,872, forward strand.
CTTTCGTATGATGTGAAGAATTATGCTGATCTCGGAGGATGTTATCCACCTGGGCCTTCAGCCTTGGTGAATAACATCCCCTTTGATCTGCATAATTCTTCACATCCTACTCAGCCTCATTCGATAATAATATTGCTTAATGTAACAAGGTCTTTTAATGGGCAACAGCAACAAGTGACAAAACTGGTGTCACTACACTAGTAAGTGAATCAATTTCAGTGCTGAACTATGACAGCAACAATGACTATATACACTGGAATAACAGAATGCAATGGGAAAAAAAAATAGCGGACAAAAAACAAGCAAATCATCCAGTTGGCCATGGCAATTAAGTATTAGTATGACACTTGCACTGTTGTGTTAACCTACATGTTTATCTATTAAGGTAAAGAAAGTTGACCATTTTGTTATTTTTTACAAGGTGACAGTGTAAGAAGAACAGTATATACAGTATTCACCACTGTTTGTGGCCTAGGAATATGCCTTTTATTCCTCCTGCGTAAACCAAGAGATATGGTGAGTGTAACATGCCTGCTGTAGTGACCTGTTTGATTTAATCATCCAAAACCAGCGATTACACCATGCCAACAAGGAATAATATTGTATTATATGGCTGGAAAATTCAAATTTAGACTTGTTTCACTGTGCATGTACAATGCACCTACCCATATCTAATTTTTTCCAGGGTTTTTGGCATTTTTGTGGAAACATTTGCTTTGGGGGAAAAAAGAATGAAAAAAGTGCTCTTTATTTGAGGGTTAATGTATTTAGCGTGAGAGGACTAATTAGGGACACTATTTTTACGTCTCCTACTAGAGACGGGGTCGCCATTTTACTTGGTCACCCGAGCCACGTGAAGGTCTAGGCATTTGCAGGACAAAGGCAGTACCTTCATTTCTCAGTCATTTTTAAGACCCTGAGTATTGGTCTGGTCCCGGGAATCAAAACCATGACTTCCCTCCCTGTAGTCAAGTGCTCTACTGACTGAGCTAATCCTGCTGCGGTTAAAGGCATAGCATTTGTACAAGCTCCGCAAAATAAAGGAGGAACAGAAGTAAAAGAAAAAAATTGAATAGTCCTTAGTGAGTACAGTATACCCACGGAACTTAGCAAGTGAGCATTGCTGGGTTAACATGTACACTAAGATTATGAGCTTACTTTTAACTTGTTTTCACAGATACCAGTAAGCAGGGATGAACAAGACAGGGAACTGAGTCAAAATATCAGGTAAATACATACATAATTGGAAATTAATTTCCTCTTGTAGTGACGAATGGCTTTACCTGTTAATTATCATAGACTGCACGTTTTGCACAGATAATTTTGTTTTCCTGCCTATAGGGATGAACAAGACATGGACCTGATCAGTCAAAATATCAGGTGAACAATTGTTTACGAATTGTTCAGCCATAGAACTTCTGTACATGCCAGCTTTTATCACAGTGTTGGTTGACCCGATGCAGGTCAGGCAGCCATTCTTTGGGGGATTGATTTAAACTTGACACTAGCGTATGACAAGAAAAATAACTGTCCATATCTGTTTGGTTTAAGTGCAAGACACTTTATACCATTTTAACACCACAAACGACTTCTGTGGTAATTGATTGTTTGCAACGCTCAGCTTCTTTTGTGAACACAATAATCTAGAAACTATGCTTCAATGTCATGCACAATATGTTGCCCTTTGATCTCTAGAATCTTCTCTACTTAAAAGTAGCCATACTTTACACTTTATGGTAGCTGGTATTAGCTAAATGCCAAAAGGACAATTATAATATCTTGATAAACACGTATACATGTATGTGTATATTATGTGCCATTTATATGTCAAATATTTTTCTTTAAAAAAGCACAGACTGAAGATATGTGATATTCAAGGACAAAATGTTAAAGCTCCATCCCTGGCATGGACACTGTCTCCCATGCAGGGAACTCACAGTAACGATAAATGTCCAACAAATGCCAATGTTGCTTTTTATTGAGTGAGCAATAAACTGCCACCAGACAAATAACAAGCTATTTACCGGTAGACTGAAAACGTAAATTTGTAGTCTTTGATACATTTATTACAGTGCAACTGTGTTGGCATTTACGGTAACGCAGCTATATTATGTAACTGTTATTTACTTGTTTGTTTGATTTTATTCACATCAGAAGGCCAAACAGTGTTAACTCCACAAGAAGAACAGCCTTAGAATCATTAAGTAAGTGATTCATTTCTCCAGGGACACAGAAATTGGCACATAATAATTTGTACTCTAGTACTACAGGCAAAGGAATCATAATGATTGGCAGTTTCAAATAATTTTTACTTAATAAACTTGTATGATTTTTTTTCTACAGAAATTGCAGTCAAGTTATTTTTCACAAAGGACATGTTATTGCTTAGCTTGTGTTTTGCATATACAGGTGTGTACATTCAATTATTTGAATAATCTCAGTGATCTGACTCAAGCACTCAGATGTTGGTGCATTATCATCATTGTTCAGTTGCTGCACAGGCAGTCCCAGTCTTGAGCAAGCTCTGCAATTTGTTTGGGTTGAAGGATGTTATGTAAAAATCCTTCATGATCAGCAGTTGTTAGATGTATTATTAAAGGATAGACATTGCTTTGTTGATGGCCTTTGGTCTTTATTGGCCATGAGTTCTTCAATGTTATTTTTTATGCATGTTGATAGAGCATAGAATAGTAATGATAAAAATATACAAAGTAAAATGTTAAATACAATTGAATAAAAAAATAATTAATTAATTATTTAATAAAAAATAAAATTAGTCTAACCTGCCCGAAAAAGGTGAGTCTTTGCATTTAAAAAATATTTAATGACTGAATATTGTACAATTCGGCGGGCAAACTATTCCACAGACATGGTGCTGCAGCAGCAGCATGAAAGATCTGGCATTGAGCATAGAAAGCATTTTCTCTTAGGGCAGCTCCAGTAAAAGACTTTTGTTTGATCTAAGATTGTAAGAGGACTTCGGCCTGACACTAACTAAATCACTAATATAACTAATATTAACTAATAACTAATATTATTATGGGTGAATGATACATGTGGGTAAGCATTATTTTCTTCTGCTGTTTTAAAGTTAGGGTGTTGGCCAGTTGTGCAACTGGTGAACCTTATTTGAAATTATCCTTAACTCAACCACTTGTCTTTCCGTTTGGTGTGATGGGCTAAATACAACCTGTAATCTGTAATTGTATTTTTTGTACTGTAGGTTTTGAACTAACCTTTTTCAGTGGTGTGTATGGTACATGTGTAGGTAAGTTATAAAAGTTTACATTCTACTAGTGAGGGGTTTTGCTCACTTTACTGTCAGATGTTGTAACTTTTTTATTGCACTTTTATCTCACTGCAAGAAAACTGGAAATGAAATAGGTACATAGCGATCTTAGCAGTGTTGCTCTTACCAGGCCGCAGTCTTGTTGGGTTTCTGCCTAAAAGTATATACAGGGCAGTAAAGCCAAGTGGATGCATCCCCAAGTGATGGTGCCTGATAGGCTTGGAAGTTTTTTGTAGCCGACAAGCAAGGAAACATTTTGGGATAACTAAAAGCAGTTCATACACATAAAATTATATTGTTTTTAATAAGCAACATTGACCTTTGATGGTCGTGCATAATGTGGTGTAGTGGCATGTGACTACTTTCTTCAATCAAAAAACATTTTTCAACCTTGAGTAGTAACCTCAGACCATTATTTTGGAGTATAGGGCCGTGACATGGTTGTCGTGGTAAACCACCACCTATTTGTCCCCCTTTTTTCTCTTTTTGCCCTCATTTTTTCAGAAGAACGGTCCATGGGGCTACCCAAATAAAATTCTTTGTGTAAAGAACACTGCAGCATAATGTTGGGAATTGGCTGAGATTTTATAATCAACCATCAGTAATAATCGAGTTGACCCAGCTGATCGCTCATCAAGTATAATCAGAAAGTCTGCTAGAGTGGTTTTCGTTTGAGTGTCGTAAAACCAAAACCAAAGTAATTACTCTGGCCAATCACATAGGACACAGACAATACATTGAACCAATCAAAACTCGAAGTAATTACATGTGGCTGACGCAAAGCGCGGGAAAATCGTGCGAGCGCGTCACAATTGGCTTTGGTTTTACTTCTGATTGGATGAAAAGGTGGCGCGAATCTTTTAAGCCAATCGCATCGTGTAGAAAGTGCAAAACCAATTACTTTTCGACACTCAAATGAAAACCGCTCTATCCTTATTAGAATTCCTTTTTTTTTTCACCTGTGTGCAATTCAAAGTAATACATGTAAACTTCAGATGTTTCGACTCAATGCTACTTTCAAATTACACGTAAAAACAGGCCTCATTGTGCCATGATTTAGAACACAACAAAAAGATGCAAAATGCATCAGAAAACGATCATCAGTGGATTATAGCTGCATTATGAGTTTTTTTTTTTTTTAAGAAAACATGAAGTTTTGATATTCACAGTCATTGACTTTTGTATTGTGTTATCTAATTTAGGCAACACACTTCTCTTTCACAATTCCAAGCGTCAGATTGGACTTGTAGGAATGCTTATTGGTTGTGGTGAGATAACTGGTTAGTGAAAGGAGTATGTAGTTTATTGATTCCATTTTCTGATTGTTACCATTACATTACAACGAACTTTCCCCTCTATAACTTCCCTTCCACAACAATGGATAACGTCAGTGTTGCATCCTGCGTCATTGAGAAAACATTGAACATTTGGGTTTCCTTTTATGATCCTAATGTACATAACCTTAGGACATGCAAAACTCCGTTCAGTTTCTAGGCTCAGGGTGGCACCTGAGAATTCAAAGGATAATTTTTGAAACTGAAAATAAATGTAAAAAGCACGATTATAATAATTATCTGTTTCCCACTACAACACCCCTACTTTAAAGCTCTGTGAACTAGATAATACATCTCGGAGCTGGAAAAGCAGGACATTAACAACGATGTAAGTTGCTGTCTTGAAGACTTGAAGCCTGAATAGGAAACCAGAAATAAGAGAAAAAAACCCATCGAACTGTAACAAGCTACGTGTCTCTAAATTCCGTCCACATGACAAAAGACAAAATACTGTGGAAGGACCAAATTCTAAATTCTACTGTATTTTTTCAGTAATCATGCAGCATAACCAATGGAGTCAAATAGTGATTGTTTTTGGGTAGAACTGCTTAATTATTAGAAATATTATGACAGCTAGGATGATTGATTTTTCTTGCCACATTTTCTTAACAGGAGGGTTAGTGTTTGGCATATTTGGCAAGAGAAGTAATAAGTTTGGTAGAGAGCCTATTGTACTTTTTGGGATGATTGTTCACTGGATCTGCTTCGTCTTGATCTTTCTTAATCTTCCTGACATATCTCCCATACAAGCAGTTACAACTGCAGATGATTACAATGTATTTTCTAAACCCAGGTAAGAAAAGTACTTTGGCATTAACATGTTTATTTTCATGCCATTTTGAGGATGGGATTTACCGGTATTTGAAGGCCGCACGTATGAATTAAGAAACCTCTTATTTGCTTTCCTGCGAGCAGAGGTTTCTTTTGAACTTGGTTTCCACAATTGCAAAATCGTTCACATCATTTGGATTCGCGTAGAGGGCTCGTTTACTTCTCCTAGAAGGGACGAGGAATTAGCGGGGGAGGCAAGCCAACTACACCATGCCAGTGACAGCAATGCAAACGACTTTGTAAGAGCTGAAAACCATGCCGGCAACAAACCTTACTGGACAGGGTACTGATTTGCCAGTGACAATGAAAGCACTCTATGTTGTTTAAGTCTTTTTCTTTGTTTTATTAAAAAATGATAATGTCAGTGATACATGTTTAAGTAAGAGAAGTTCCTTTAAAAATGAAGTTCTACGTCGTTGTTTTGATCAAAGCAAATGCCAACAGTTCCCCAATTAAAATATCAGCTGTATTATTTGCACTGCAATTGTTGAAAATGTTAGTGTAAGCCTTTTTTCCGTGCTAACAACTCTGATTTTATATAATTGCAGTTTACCGGTGGCAATTCTTTGTGGTTTCCTGTTAGGACTTGGTGATAGCAGTTTTAATACACAGGTATTGCGATAATAACAATTAATTTTCAGAGATTGTTCCCTTCATAGACCCCTAAGCAGTACTTACCAAACCCTTCCACAATTTTTCAACTTTTTACATGGGCCAGTTAGAGAAAATCTGTCGACGCCAGCGGAAAGAGCGCCTTAGAATTAGTAAAATTACCACATTTGAAAGTGGTATCTTAAGCGAGGGAAGATATAGGTCCGCAAAGTTGTGGAAATTTACAGACGTTTGTTTTTATTTTATTTTATTAGATTCGCCAATTATTGGTAGGGTCACGGCAACAGCATGACGCCAATTACTGCGGGCCCGTAACAGTCCCTCCCCCCATGAGAGATAGACCACCACACCGGGTACTACGTCCCCTATTCTTTACGAACAGTGGGTGGGTTCTTTAACGTCCCACAGAATTTATATATGCAAGGGTTGTGAGACGGGGCCTACGGTTTATCGTCCTTATCCGAGAAGACTAGAAAGTCTAAACGTTTGTAGATGTCTTTACAAAGGCAGCACTTTCTCCTTACTTATTTAAAGACCCTGAGTGTTGGTTCGGCCGGGACTTGAACCAGCGGCCTCCCGCTCGGCAAAGCGGCGCTTATCCAACGGAGCTAACCGGGCGGCGGTTGTATGGTGGAGTGGGGCAAGTTTGTGCCCCCCATCATACAAACGTCTGTAAAATTTCGCGACTTTGAGGAGCTATGTCTTGGTTAGTTTTCAACAAATCACTTTCAAACCTGGCAATTTTTACTTATTTTAGAGCGCTCTTTCCACCGGTGCCGACGGATTTTCCCAAAGTTGCCCACGTTAAAAGTTGAAAAAAGCCTTGTTTTTTCGTGAATAAAAGCCTGGGAAAAAGATATTCCATCATAAACAACTACCACAATATCTAATATAGAACAATGTTTTGAACTATTAGCATCATACTTTCCGAGATAGATCTTGGGGAAGGAAAGCAGCAAAGTATTAACATTTTGTGAGAGTAAAAAGTTATTAACTTATTCGTATGTGTAATCAAATGGTGACGAGTGAAATTAGGGAATAATTTTACGCGCGTTTTGTCCAAATCCTTATAATTTCTCGAGCCTTTAGGCGAGGGAAATTATTAGGATTTGGACAAAACGCAAGTGAAATTATTCCCTAATTTCACGAGTATACCATTTGATTACCTATTAATATCATGGGTGACGAATTACGTTAGCTATCTTGGATTTTTGACATGTTTATCCTGGATAGTATCGATCGAGAACTCCTACACTTTCTCGAACGTTTAGAGCTTAAAAATAGAATTAGAATCCTTCTTGATGTGCTCTTTCGTGTGTTCAGGTTTTCTAAAGCGTCTTTTTGTGCCCTGACATCTTCATTCACGACATTTTAAAACTTCGTCGCCATCTTGACACTGAGACGTACGTTAGGTTGCTATGGCAATTTAGTAATTTCACATGTGAAATTACAAATTAACGCTGAAATTTCGCGCCATAATTAGGGAGTAATTCGTCACCTATGATATTAAAACTGGAACTGCCGTAATCACTCATGATTGATATCCCTTGCACTGCTTGTGATTATCATCAGTTTCAACGGTCATAGACAACTCAGTGTGGAATAAAAGCAACGCAAAATACGATAAAATTAGTATAGGTAATAGCATGATGAGTAGTGGTATTTGGCATAAATACCACGAGTGATATTTCAAAATTGTTATACGTAATTTCACAAGCCGGTAGGCGAGTGAAATTTGAGACAATTTTGAAATATCACGAGTGGTATTTATGCCAAATATCACGTACAAAGTATGCTATTATTTGTTTATACTACTATCCGCAAAAGGTTTGTAATTTTCACATGTAGATATTTCAAATTAAGCTGAAATACCACTGCTCTAAGCCAATTTCTCATGTAGTGGTATAAACCCGAGAATTCTAATGAAACTCTTGTTGCACTACCCACCTGCACTTTCTTTGGTTTTGCCAACACCTTTCCTCTTGCTGAAGTGAAGCTTAACCCTTTAAACCCTAAGATGCAAAATTTGAATTCTCATTTGTTGCCCCTATTCATTTCCTACAGAAGTAGTGGGGAGAAGTTGTTAAAATATCAAACAAATTCATCTTGTGTGATAATGTCCGTATTTCTCATGACCACTCTGTTTTACAAAGCATTGATATTACAAGGAGAAGTGTGATACTGATCACTCTTAGGGCTTAAAGGGTTGAAAAAAATGCCTAGCAAAAGACAAAATGGGGCTAAAAAAGTGAAAGAAGCACAGAGAAGAGAAAGCGGAGGGTAAAAGGTTAGGGGAAGTGCCAATATTCATCTCAATTTTGCTTTCTGTGCATACCCGAACTTTTCAAGGAGATACAGTATCAGGAACAGAAGGCAGCATAATGGAGATCTCAAAACTAAAAAACAGTATTTTTGGAAGTTTCTGTTTTTTTTTTTGACCAGATAAAGACACGAAACAGCTGTAAAAGCTAGTTTCAAAGGCGTTTTGTCAAAATATTATTTTTATGAGCAAATGGATGAAGATTTATAGGGGGTTATAGTCGAATAATAATTATGTTGTAGTTCAATTTTATCCGTACTCTGAATAATTATATTTTTCTTCGTTCAAAGTCATCATTTCACGTGTAAAGTTACCTAACGCCGTAGGAAATTAAATTAGTAATAGCCAAGGCTAAAGCTAAACCACAACACATGCAACTCTAATTCTACTGTTCAATTTAAAACTAAGTTAAACCGTCATATTTTATTTCTGAGATCATAATTTTTTTTTTCAGATTTGAAAAACGTTTTTTTGTGCCTTATGTTCTCGTTTTTGTCAGATTTACTCCATTTTAGGGTCTCTCTATGAAGACGATAGTGCACCGGCATTTGCTTTGTTTAAATTTGTTCAGGTTTGTTAAACTAGTTAACTTATATGTTACCAATCTGTTGCAAAGTTCATTTCAGAAAAAATGTTTTCTTGGTCAGATTTATCAGGCTTTTAAAATATTCTACTAGTTGATCAGGGTCTAAAACTGAAAATCATTGGGTGGTGCAATATGTTTATGCTTTGAGACTGTACCACAAAATTAAAAGGTCAAGTCCACAAAATATCACACCTTTATTGAGATTCCACATCATAAAAGCATAGGACTGTTGCTACAAAACCCTAGTTTGGATGCTAGTGCAGCAATCAGAGGGTTCTCCACCAATGTTGCATTATTTATTTATTTGGTAAATGCAAAATTGTTTAAAAGTTGAACAAGGAAATGATACAGTGGCACGGTATCTACTTTTCAAACTCAGACATCGGGTTTGAAGTACAAGTTGTGTATATTATACTACTGTTAATACTCTGTTTTTTTTTTTTTGCAGTCCCTTACAGCAGCAATTGGATTCTTCTACAGTCTAGAACTTCATCTTAAGTGGCAGCTTCTTATTCTGGTGAGCATTGAAACGTTAAAGAAGGGTGATCCAAGATTTTCAGAAAGTTTAGGGAAAGAAAATCAAACGATCAATTTTGGAATTTGAAACCCTTCAAGCCCCATTCTACACTTCTGTTGACTTAAAAGGGCAGTTCATATGAAGTAATTTATTAGAGTTTTTAGGTACGGTTTAAGGTAGCTGTGACGTGTGTAGGCATGGCACTGTCTGTTATCCAATCATGTTTTGGCTTAATTGACCACTCCAGAAAAGACCATAACATACCATAATGCTCTTTGTTTGTCACGCCAGAATTTTGCATAAGCATTGTCTTCAGTTTCTCTTGGGAGTTAAAAATGACCCCAAGAGAAACTGAAAACAATGCTTATGCAAAATTTTGGGGTGTCAAACAAAGAGCATTATGGTATGTTAAGGTATTTCTGGAGTGGCCAATTAAAGGAGAGCAACAAAACCTGTCATTGTCAGACTTGTAGTGCTGTCAAGGAAATGATGCTTTAACGTTTCTCATCCACCCTTTCCCTCCATGCCCTTCCTCTTCAATCCAAGGTAAGGGTGGATTTCCTTATGTAAATGGGGTCTGTACACACCAGTGTCTTTTCCACAAATGAATTCTGATCCTGTTTGCCTTTTTTAACAGATAATTTCTTCATTCAGTGGAACACTTGGTTTCTTTTTGGTGGAATGGAAAGCAAGGAGAATGGCTAATGCAGGATATGGTCCCCTTAATTAACGATCCACTTTAGTAATATATAATAATGTCATGAGAAAAGCAATGTATGCATTGTTCAATTTCCTTTTTTTTATGCCATTCAGTCAGTAACAAATAATGAATTTATCCATTTCAGTTCGTGGGTGGCCAGTGTTCTGGCAGTATGATTATACAGGGGATTTAAAAGAGAGTCAGCATTATACCCCAGCCTTTTTGAAGAGGGACGGTGGTCACCATCTTCTTAAATTGGTTTAGTTATACAGATAGGAACTCCCTAAGACAACTGAACTGAGACTCAGACAGGAGAGTACTAACACGCTGTCATACTTACATATCTTGCTGTCTTATGTATTTGTAGTTGCAGTCGGCGAACATGCCCTTGTTAAATATGTAGTGTCCTTGGAATTATGGAGCAGCGGCTGTAACATTTTTCATTGACATTTTAAATTTGTCAGGGCGTATTCTGTACAAAGAGATAGTGGATGGCGTCTAAAACCGCTTTAAACACTTTCCTTGATATGTCCTAAAGGATGTTGTTCAATAGAGTTCAGTTTTGGGTACTGGTTACCCACAAATAGAAAGAAATTTCGAGCATTTTTCTAAGAACAATCAGATGGTTTATTCTGCTGCTCCACTTGAGGTTTGTGCTGAAAAGGAAATTATTACTGTCCGTGATTGCTCAGAGTTGGTAGATAGTAAAATTTTGTTACACTCGTACACTCCCCTTGAAATTTGGGGCATTTATTAAATTAACAAATAAAGTAGTTAAAATAGAGTACATCTACCAGGATGATGATGTAAATAGGAAATCGAACTGGGACTTAAGTCCTTGTTAAAAAGACAGGGCTATTTTGTTGTTGTTGTTGTTGTTTTAAATTGATGGTAGTTTCACCAAATCTAAAGAAGGATAAGGTAGTCGCCCAATTCTAATGGCAGTTAGAGGACTTAAGTATACAATGCTATTTTGAATTACATTATTTTGCACACTTTTCTAGTGCTTGTAACATTGCCGTGATTAACTGTGAAAACTGTTACAATAAAATGCCCGGACTGTTCTTGGATAATTTTACCAACTGACGTTTATCTGTCGTGACCTATCTTTGAGCAGTTTTTTGTTTGGTTGGAAATAGTACCTGAATTCCTCAAATTCAAGCAACGCTATATGTACATGATCTTCACTGGGCCTACAAGTCAAACAAAACAACTGAAGTTAAGTTCACTGTTTATTGGCCAGTAATGAACCACGTAACGGTGTTTTTTTTTCAATTAACCAATATGTACAAAACCATCAAAGCTCATGAAGGAGTTGCTTGAAATAATTGTAACACCTTTAAGTTCACTTTTTATTGGCCAGTAATATACCACGTAACGATTTTTTTTTGCAATTAACCAATATGTACAAAACCATCAAAGCTCATGAAGGAATTGCTTGAAATAATTGTAACAACTTGATATTGCCTACAATTATTGTTCAGGGTATAGTACCAGTTTACACTGATTGACTTGTTTTCTCTGGCTATGTTCTAACTGATAACTTTTTGTGCCGACACGAAAGTATGAACACCTATCCCATATGTGACTCGTCACTTAAGAGATCAACGCGGTGCAGCTTCGCTTCGTTACAGAAATCGCGCCTACATCACCGTTGTTATGTGTGAACAGAAGCACTATCCGGTATTGTTTCCGCGCCGGCGCAAAAGCTACACGATATAGTGTGAACATACAATTATGAATGACATGGTATTGATTAATGCTAACACAGAAGCTGGTTGAGGCAAATCAAATATTTTGGAAATGAACATGTTTCGTCATAGCCTGTGTACAGACGTCCCCCCTCCCTCAGAAAAAAATTCGGGATCCCGATTTTTTCTGAGGGAGGGAGGACGTCTGTACACAGGCTAGTTTCGTCATTATTTTAAAACATGAACGTGCTGTTTTGCAACAAATTCAACGATGGCAAGTAGTAACTTCTCTTAACACCTGCCTTGTTGGTCAATAACGGTTTTCAACAGTATTAGGCCTGTTTCAAACGTCGTGCTACTGCCGTGCTAAGCTGGCTTGACTGCAGCACGACTTGGTTTCAGACGTCGAATTCAATTCAGTCGAATAGAACGGCTGTTGCCGAAAACAAAACACAGAAATCGAGAAACGGTTTAGCAAATTTTTAAATGTATTCCAATGTATTTATAATTTATGAATTGAGTTCGGCACGACGGTAGCACGACTTGGTTTCAAACGTCGCGCTACTGCTGTGCTAAACTCGAATTTAATTCGGCACGGCAGTAGCACGACGTTTAAAACGGGCCTTACTTGGTAGTGGGATCTTGGGGAGGATGGTACTGGGTCTCTTTTAAATATCATCTACTGTGATTGCTGTGGACTTGCTGAACGTCGTAAAGCGATTTTACAACTCATTATATCTTATCGTATTCATTCAAGTGTGTGGCAGCGAACTTAAAGATACCATAGACGCGTTTGACGAGCACGAGAACTTGTAATGATTCAGTGTAACTGAACCAAAAATCTACCCTCATACTAAATTTAAAGTTGCTGAGTTTTTCAAATAGTCCGAAAGCTGATGTTTGAGGGTTGTCCAATACACCCGCACCATAACGGTCCGTATACGTTATGTGTCGATTCATACGGACCTTAGGAATCAACAAAAGGGGTATACGGTCTGTAAAGTGTGTTTTACGGTCCGTAAATTGCATCTCATTAGTAGGGCTTAGAATATTTTTATGGCAAGAGTGGTTATATATGACTGGCGTAAGAGTGGAAAACTGAACTCTGCTGAGAGGGTTTCATCGGTTGTTAGGCGTAAGAAATGATAATTCAAAAACATTTCCCAGGCACAATTTTTTACCAAGAGAGTGAAGAGGTTGCTTTTTTAATATGTGCCCTTTTCTCGTGCGGGTTGTCGGATCCTAAAAATCTGTGTTTTGCAAGATGAAAAATTCATTTCATTGTGTTGACTATTTCCATTTACTGTCAACCATTGACTGCCTCCATTTCACCGAGATCCTCTTTTGCTAACGGGAAGCTGAATCATTACATGCAAGGGTTGGCTGGGCAGAATTAAAACATAGCGAGGAGAAGCTGGTTTTTGATCCGTCTTTTCTTTCAAGTACATTCGCTTAATTTTTTTGGCGAGACCACCTGTCTATTTTTCCTATACTTTAATATGTTTCGCGGATTCGTTTTTTTTTTGCATAACGTGCAAAATATGCAGCAGAGAAGTTTAAAAGCAAATCACAGTATTGTTCATGCTCGACAATCTCCAGCAGTCTCCTACTGATATGCACAGGAAATCTCGGTGTATTATTATTAATCTGCAAAAAGGTAGAGAGGCAACCCTGAGGGAGATTCATGCTCCCCTCGGTATTCAATTAAAAACAGTTTTAATGTTAAGTACATATATTCAGCGAGCATTTTCTACCCCATTCATATTATTTTATTCTCAAATATTTTTTCCTTTTTTTGATGTATAATCAGGAATCTTAAACATGGAAAGGTATACGTGATTCTTAAAACCTTTTCAAACACACTCTTTCTAAACAAAAAACGCCTTAGCTCTTAAGTCTTTTTTAAAGTCTGATAAGAAAACACGTATCTTTCAGTAAAATCAGCTCAGTTTTTTTGCATTCGTTAACATAAATAAAAGTTATAGATGTCAGTAAACCACGTAATCACGAAGTATACAACCCACCTTAGAAATTTAGTGAAATTCTCGTCAATGACATAGAGACAGACATGAATCTTTATGTTTAATTTCCATGCACTTTTCAATCGTATCATGGCGATGTTTTTCATAAACTGCTCATCAGCTTATGGGCAAATTAAAGTACCGTGCACTAAATTGCTTTTGGATGCATGAGATGACGTGATGCATAGTATTAGAAACCGCTGGAAAAACACAAGGCGGAAATATTTCAAAAGTAAACAGACTCCCGTGAGCTTTAAAAAGCTTCCTTTTGCTTGAAGCATTAGATGGTGAGGGCATTCTTGGCGGAAAGAAAACTTAGTAGCCGCTGTGCTGTAACCAGACAGGAACAACTCAAGGAGGATAGTGGCTTCTTCCTAACATATATAGTTTACTGACAGGCAGAATGTTCAATATAACTATCAACGACGTAAAGAACACAAGCCACGGTAAGGTACAAGAATGCTGCGATAGCTTAGACATTTTCTTCCGCGATGCCGACAGTGACATTATAACGATCTCAGACACTGTACTTTGCGTTGTTAACGCTATCTTCAGCATCGTTGCTGTATTTTCTAACCTCATTGTACTCTATGCCTTGTACAAAGCAACTTCGCTAAATTCAACGTCAAAGGCTTTATTATGCAGTCTTGCTATTTCGGATTTGGGCGTTGGTGCGATTGTTCAGCCGCTGTTTGTATCATACAGATGGATACAGATACGAGGCAATCTCCCGGACGCGTGCACTGTGGGAATCATATCTCACATTGTTGCTAGCCACCTTTCTGCCGTTTCGTTCATGACAATGATAGCCGTAAGTATCGACCGGCTCCTCGCTCTACTTCTTCGCGTCCAATACCAGTCTGCGGTGACACTGAGACGCGTAGTCATTGTTCTTATTTTGATATGGATTTCAGGAGGTTTGTGGGCTGAATCGTGGAGACGCAATCAAAGCACATATTCAATCATCAGTATCATTTACATTCCAGTTTGCTTAACATTAGCCTTCTTTTCCTACCTTAGAATATATCTCCTTCTCCGCAAGCAAGCTTGTAAAATGGGACGGAATGTGAACCCGTTAAAATGCATAAGAAAGCCAAATTATATGAACTTCTCTCGTTACAAGAAGTCTGTTACTACCATGTTCTGCCTATTTTGTGCGTTTCTGGTTTCGTTTCTTCCCTACCTAGCTCATAAAATTGCAGTAGCTATCTCAGGATGGTCCACTTCAACGTCTGTTCTATTCAGTGTTGGTCTAACTATGGTTTTCATAAATAGCTCGCTTAATCCCATAATTTACTGTTGGAGAATAGCAGAGATAAAGCAAATAGTTCTTAGATTATTATTCCAGTGTCGGGGAATCTCGTTATCCTCGGGTAAAGCCCACGGTAAAGCCCTTTTTCATTCCAGTAGAAACCAAGTTCAAATTTTACCACCTTAACCTCGTTAAGAGACCAGCTGGTTAATACGGTAAAGACGTCAACTCCTATAAAGAACACGTAACATAACATTATGTAACGACTTGTGAATCTGGTTTAGCAAAGTTCTGATGTTAGATAAGTCGTATCCAATGGCTTGGATACCGATCTGAACAACTCTGAATCCGTAGTAGCCATTTGTTCTTTTTCTGCTTAATTCAAGATTTGATGAGTCATCTGGCAAGTTCCTAACTCACGGAATAAGTTAAACTTAACAATGTCATGCTTTAATTTATTTTCATTTTTACCTGAAGAAAAATAAAATCTCAGCGCAACCTAAGTCAGTTTGTATCAGCACCAGTTTACGTAAGTTTACAAAAATGCTTGATATGCCTCAGTGGGTCCACTTATAACTATACACTAGTTTACAAAATACTACTTTGTGTTTTAAAGGAAGTGAAATACAACAGTAATATGGTATTTAGACGGTAATAATCGTGTTTGATATCCCCTTTGCGTGTCACCTACAGCAAGTCAATATGAGATAAGGTGTAAAGATACACAAACTTGTACTTAATATTGGAACACAAAAAACGGAAATGGCATCGCTTTTAATGGGATGAGTATTGTAATGTACTCTGAAATATGATAAAATTTATGTCAAAAATATTGTGTCAGTAAAGAGATGCCTGCGGTAAATAAAAAAGCATGTTGCTGGAATATGCTAGCTCATTGCAATTTTTTGATTCTTAGTTTAAATAAAACGACAGTAAGGTTCCCGAAGTTTGAACTCCCGAGTATTGAGATTTCTAAAATTCGATATGAATAGTAGCGGTAGCGAGGCCTGTAGAAACCAGCTGTACACGTTCCAGTTGTTTTGCCTCCCGGAAGCTGTATCAACCACTATACGTCAAAGTCAAAATTATTGGGAGTGGTCATCAATAACAACCTCACCGCTCACATGGAGAGATCAACTCATGTGCAAAAATCATCTAGCAATCAGTATCGTGTGATGAAGAACATGCGATACCTACCACCAAAACCTATGGAGGCATTTTATTTTTAAGTGGTGATTCCACAGATAACTTATTGAATCTCTTTTAGGGTAACTGTTCAGTTGCAATGTTGTCCGAAATTGAGAACGTACGCATAAAAGTAGCAAGAGTCATTCACAAATTCCCACAGAATGTTTTGGATAGTCTGTGAAGTGTTGGACTGTATCAAGTGGCAACATCTAGGATCCGTGTTCAAACGTAGACTGGCTATTGATGTCTTTAAGGCTAAAAAGGGCTCAACAGCAGATTGATACCATTTCTCACTTTTGTTGAATCTAAGGGTTTATTACTTATGGTAAAACGAAAGAATGCAGCGTTAGGAAGAAATAGTTTCGCCCCGGGTATGCTGTGGTATGGAATTCAATTGATCGAGCTACAAGGGACTTCGAGAAGACAGACACTTTGAGAGCTACTCTGAATGAAATACACTTGAAAAAGCTAGACTTAGCAAAATTACGTTAAGCAAAGGAACAACGATAAACCTAAATAAGGACATCAATTTCATATATTCTTGATTAATTGTACATAAATCATCCTTTTTAGTTTGTAAATAGACTTTTTTGGGAGTAACTTTTTTGGTAGTAATTTTAAAATTTTTAAGAAGGTCCACATCAGCTTCATAAAATTAAATCTACAGCGGTTTTGCCGTACATCAAAGGTATATCTGAACCACTTCGTCGTTGCCTACAACAGCATGGCGTACGATTTGTTTTCAAATCATGATCCGACACGACAACGTAAGATCGCACTTAATACGACCTAAGGAACCTGTGCATATGAAATAGCTGAATTTGTCCAGATCTGTTTTCGGTGTTAAGCTGTTTTTATTCAGCCTTCTTTCCATTTGTTTTCTGATGTTGTAATAAGTTGATCGGTTAGTGTAAGGAGAGCACTGTTATCCCTGTTTTTCGATTTGCATCGCGGATTTATATGCTTGTACGATTTACATTTTGGTTGCACATGCATGTATGATTTATGTTCACGAGCTGAAGATTAAACTGTTGAAGTCCAAGTTTGAGTGCTGTCCCGTTTCCAGTTGTAGCAGATCCTAGTACCTTGGAATAGTGACAAGTTCCTTTTCCCGCTAGCCAAGCGAGTTCACCCTGCGAGTTGCAGAGTTAGTTTTCCCCCTTGTTGTTCTTACGCCGAAGTCGCTCGAATTGTCTTAACGCTTATTTCCCCGATTTGTGCCTGGAAGCGCAAAGGCTATCGTCACAGACAATCGTGAGACTAACGATAAAAACTAAACCCTCTATATACATTATCCACTATGATTATTATCTTTCATGACAAAAAAATCATGTAACCACTTGAAAGTTGAAAGCAACTCAAGACTCCAAGTGTTTGTTTCCTTTACAGTTTCCCATGTACATAATACTGCTGTTTGTAAAACCCTTAGCTAGCTAAACAAGTACAATGGGCCCTTTGCAGGACTTGGTCACGTGACCAATCTTAAACAAAAATTATGGGGTACAGCTCTAACAATGCCTTAGATGGAAAGAGCACGAGAAAATTAGGCAGGAGGCCAATTATGAGGAGACTGACACATAAAACTAAGATTTTATAGGTGGTGGAATGTTTGAAAAATTATAAGGATTTCTATGAAAAAACTAGTTGCTGGAACGCATGGCGTGCGTTCCAGCAATTTTTTCGATACAAATCCTTATAATTTTCCAGAAATTCAAGCAGTTATAAAATCTTATTCCTAGTCCTTAGTCTCAGTCCAAGTCCTGCAAAGGGCCTATTTCGTTGAATTGA
>NC_133206.1:1045000-1070000 GCF_958299795.1 Porites lutea
AATTATTTATAGGCTTAACTAATTAAACAGTGTAAGTGTACATGGAACAGAGATCTGACGTACATGTAATTACCGAAACAAAAGCAATGTGTGGCAGTTCTGGACAAAAAATTGTTGAATTTAAAGGGGAGAACGGGGTGAATTCAATACTTAACCAATACCACAGGGATCCCATGCTTACATTTCAACGGTTGAGTGTAATTTACATCCTGTGACACCAGCGAGATGGTATCATCCTAGAAGCGATCATCAAGATGTTGTTTGAGAAACAGGATACTGAAGTCTGCAAATGCTAAAAATTGCTATATTTTACTTTTGATCAACATCTTTGATGTAATTCTGTGTGTTTTGGTGTGAATTAATCAATGTAGTCATCAAGTGAACTGATGAATTCACACCAAAACACGCAGAAATACATCAAAGGTAAATCCTCTTTATTCATTTTATTGATAAAATATGACGATCATTGAGCTCAGTATTTGTGACATGATACTGACTTGCTCTCATCATGGAATGTAAATTACATTCCACCCTCATAACGTAAGCTTGGTTTGCCTGTGCAAATCATTCTCCCTTTTAACAGCCCTATTCCCCCAACCCCCCCACCTCCATAACGACTTCCTATTGAAGCCATAAATGATAAAGCCTTATTAGCTGCCTATGATCTTTGAGAAGGGTCATACTCCTCCCATAATCTCTCAAATTCCTCTGAGAAAGCGTTTACAACTCGTTGATCACTTGTTATCACCACATTTTCACGGTTTCCAGTAACTGCTTGTCTAGTCCAGTTGAACGAGCCATTCACAAGCTGTTTTCGATCAATAACAGCAAACTTGTGGTGCATGAAGAATGAAGATAGGTCATGTCTTACCAAAATGCCTTCTCGTCTAAATTTCTCAATCTGTGAACCAGATGTTCCCATTTGTTCATCATCTGTCAACACGCGAACAACAACTCCATCATTGTGCAGTTTAACGACCGCATCTGCAAGTTCCCTGCAGTTGATTGTAAATACGCACACATCAAGGCTTTCTGTAGCTTCTAAAAGTACACTTATAAGCTTACTCAAGGAAGTTTCTTCGTGTGCAAACTGGCAACGTCGGCGATTGCATTCTCCTTCGAAAAGAAACTGTTTACAAACAAGATTCTTGTCAGGGAAAAACAGCACTTGCGATGAATTCGGAGTCTTTTTTGGAGCAGTTTGCACAGATCCCTTAAGACTTTTGTAAATAACATAAGTTGAGTGAGCTAAGACGGCAACGATCCAGGAAATCCGAAGTATTCTTGAATATTCTAAGCTTGGAAGTGAGAACAACAGCGCAGCCATCTTTACGTGAATGCTTTGTGCGTTATGTAATTAACACATTGATTCTACAGCAAAGATTTAGTCTATCCCAGGCCTCTCTCCTGTGCATCAGTGCGTCTCGTCTCCAGGGCCCGTCGTTTCTTGGTCACATCGTCTTGCTGCGTTTCAAGCTATGCCGAGTGGCTCTGCAGGGGACGAGAATGTACTTCGGTGCACCGGGCTTCGCGGTCAAACGTCTGAGAAAGAAAGTGTTTTGTCCAAAAAGGTTGGTGCACTGAAACGCCGATGAAGTCTGGAGCTCATCACTAGCCATGGGCTCCTGATGAAGTACCTTCCCGTGAAAATCTTATTTGCAAGAGATTTATTTCAAGATAATATATAGATTTGGTCAGGAGCGAAGCTCTGGTTAATAATGCGTGTAAACAAAAAAAATTACATCGTGTAATGCTAAACTGGGACGACAATGAAAATGGCTTCAAGACTAATAGATCTAATTAGCAAAAAAACAAATTGCACGTTTAGGACACTTTTTCTTCTTATTAGCAAAAAATAAATTTGCACGTGGAGCACTCTTTTTGTCTTTCACTTGCCGTTGTTTTTCACGACTACAACGCTGTTTTTAGTACGACTAAAACGTCAAACTTCCTAGTTACCAGTAGTTACACATAATTTTTATGGAGGAATTGTCGTATGTGCTTACCCAATATTTTTTTTCCTGTGTCCATGTTCGCTTTTATTTTTCACTGCCGCTCATTTTCACCTTGCTGGCCGCTAGCATTTCTCATTTTATCACCACTGCTTTGAATTTCCATATTTTTCTTCCAACGAAATTCGTCTCCTTTGTTTTCAATAACTCGCTCTAGCTCTTTCTCTGTTATCCACGTTGGTGTAAGCATAAAAAATAACATCGAAAAAGACACGACTTTTTTGTTGTTTTTTCTTTCTAATAGTCCGGGCGGCCCTGTGATTTCCTTCCAAATAAAACCTTGAGTTGCATTTGGGTTGCCATACCTGTTGATCAGAGTTATTTTACATTGGTATGCCTGTGGTGCGGAAGGACGGTCGGGCGGGCGGACGGTCTGTCAGTGTACGGTCACGTGATTACCAAATTTTCTCGGAGGGAAGATTACCACATTTCCTTAGCTATGGGGCTGCGCGCGTGGAGCGTCGCTCAACTCTTAAGAAGGTTATCAATTCGGAGCGATTTCTTTGTGCTTGTATCTTAGGTAAGGATAGGGATCGATTTTTGATTCTATCAGTGCTATCGACATGAAAGGCCTAATCAAAACCGCGTTTATCTGCTAGGCGCGATGCATGCTTATATTTTCCACCGCCAAGTACAAAATGTACCAAGTCGATATTTGCCCACTACAGAAAAAAGATACAGCAATGAACAAATAAGCGTACAAAAAGACTGAAAGAGATTTTCTCGATAAAGCAAATGTAAAATCCCACACCGTCTCAGAAATACGGCCTGACACCCCTTGTATACTCCAAACGTTTCCTTGCTTGTACACGCCTTGCATTTTCTTCACTGATATCACTAGCGAAGCGATAAGAATACCAAGATTTGCCAGCTTATCGACCTGGTTTTCGATACTACTTAAAAGCGGCGAAACCACAACAAGAACATGGCCAGTACCTTCAAAAATTGAGTCGAAAACAAACGCAGGTAAAGCTTGATAAATAGGCGACCTTTTACCTCCAGTTAAAACATATCGACCTTTTTCTGCAAAAATTGGAGATAGGTTTCAACGCCCCAATACCAAACGTTTGGGACATTAACACGGCACCTAACTTTTTTAGCCCGCTATCTGGTCCCGCATAATACTCTTAATAACATGCTAGAGTTTACCCAAAGTTAGAAAACGGCCTTTGATTGGTCCGCATCTACAAACTGAAGTGGCTCTTCGTTTCAGCAGACATTAATGGGGCAGGAACGCGTGACGAACCCCTTAGAACGTCTGCGTGGGAGGCTACTGTTTTCAAAGAAAGTCGGCTCTAGCAGATCTTTACGTGTAGTCAATCAAATGGTTATACCGAGGCCCAGGTCCCAACTTGGTAGACATTCCTTAAGGCACAGAGGACCTGTGTTATGGAACTTTGAAACAAAATTATTAATGTGCTGGACAGAGTAAACAGTTTTAAAAACTCTGTGAAAAAAAAAAATCAAAGCTGACTCAAGAGGCCTTTAATTTTCTTTAAACAAAGAAGCATCCGTGATTACAATGAAATCAAAGCATTTTATCTATTTTAAATATATTTTTTAGCTTTATTTAAAAATTAATCAGTAGTTTTATTTCTTGTCTCTGTTGCCATCTCTATTTTGTAATTATTATTTTGGTACTTTATAATTATTAGGTTCACATCATCCTATGGCTGTCTTCCTAATCCTACTCCAACATTCTAAGTATGTATGTATTACGATATTAAAAGCAAATATCCTGAAGACTCGACCGATAAAGTAGGAGGTGAAAGACGTTAAGGGAGGAAATCCTGTTTCGTGTAGAATTAATCGCCTCCTCATTTCTTACCTAATCTACAAGCAAGCGAGAGATACTACTCTTAAGAGCGTTCTTGTTTCGTCAAAAAATGGTCGTTCTTAACTTGAAAATTACGAAAAGACGGATAGAATTTGAATTGCCGTCGCTTTTCATCCGCACTGAGGAGAATAGTTGTTAGTGACTTGGTTTTAGCATAGATAATATTATCCATGGGTTTTGTGTAACGACCGTTTTGATGAGTGAATAACCCCTTCAATTTAGTCATATTCCCAGATTTGGCTGACTCTCGGTCACTTGGCCTTGAGAAAATTCTCAGGATGAAACAGGACGTGCCAAGCATGGTAAAAAATGGCGTGGCAGAAAGCAAGAAAAACACCAGTGCCAGTTCACTTTCGTGAATGAACACAAAAACACAATTAGCCTCTAGCTAGAAAGCAATGAATTTCAAAAGCATCCCAGAAGAGATACAGCAGCTAGTGGAGGAAAAAGATTCAGACATTAAACACAAGTAAAGAACGTTATAAATCATTCATTTGGCAGTTTTGAGAATTAGATTGATTTGTGTTATTATAAGCAGTAATGTTTTTCATTTCTAACGTGCTCGTTCTATTCTGAGTGTACAGTGGCAGATCCAGACCCTCCTGAGATAAGAGGGAGTCCGCACTCAAAACCATTTTTCTCGGCTATAGCCTCAGTCTGGCCTATAAGTAAGGTTAGGACCCGAGCCCCCTCTCTCCCCACCTCTCCAGGGCCTCTCCTTGCGATCGGCCACTAGCGACTTATGCCTCTTGGACATAATGACTACTTTTACGCCTCACTTTTTCAAAACAGCAATCAAGCACAACGTCAGCTTAGTTTAATACATTATAAGCTGAGCTTCCTGCTTCCTTACCCAAGGCATAATTTGACTTGTTATAACGGATGCTGGTATTATTACATTCCCCAGGGGCCGTAAAGTAAATTAAAATTGAAAGTCGTTAATTTTTCAGCATTAGCTCGGGTGGATACTTGACGGGGTTTTTGCTCTTGAAGACGCATTAACAACTGCCACAAAGTTTACTTCTGTAAGGTGGGTCTAACAAATAGATTTCATGTTGCCGTGCGCCTGTTCAGTTATAGATCACAGATGACGTCAAAATGTGGTAAAGAGCAAAAAAGTGGCACACGATCCGCGGGCGAGTGTTTTATTGAAGACATTTGTGAACCCCTGCCTTTCAGCTTTAATTCAAAGTTAAATTAATTAATAATATATTAACATGGTCAGGTTAAAAGAGGGGCGAACCCCACAGTCTCCCCTTTGTCTGAATTGTGTTAAGAGTTTAAATAATTCTCTGCAAAAAGTTTTTCTTACTGAAAGCCTGATTAGTTTTTGGACATTCTTAACTGGCAAAGTGAGTCGTTAAAAATGATTTTACAATATCTCTGAAGCTACTCCGGTCACTTCTCCCTAAATTCCTAAATCCCTCCTTTATTACTTGATCCTTACAAATTTTACTGAGCAGACGTCTAATTATCGAAGGTATAACTGCCCCGAAGACTTCCTGATGAACAGAAAAATACTTTTTTTAACAAGCCGTGTGTCTTTTTACGAACCTCTCGAATTCGCCAACAGTAGAGAAAAGGGTTGAGGCTTGAATTAAACATTAAAACTGTAAGTGAGAAATTTCCAATCGGTACCAGGGCGAGCTTCTGATCTCGATCTGAGGTCAACCAAGCAGCTGTAACCCCAACAGATGGTAGAAAGCACAGCAACAGAGCGAAGTAAACAAATAACATTGTTGTTACTGATTTTCGAAACTGAGAAACGTTGAAACCAGACATCTTGTGGTTTTCTAAGGTGTGAAGCCGCAGTTGGGACGTCATTTGAAGCTTATGCTGCTTAAGAAACCGGTAAATCTTGTAAACGGAGTAAGATGGAATGACCAGAAAAGCGATGAATACAGCAGAGGACAGAATCATTGCAGTCGAGGGGCTCACCAGTCGACCTAATGGAAAGCAGAGACATACAGCCCACAAAAAAGCGATCAGGCCGCGTGTTTTTCCAGGTGTCATTGTGGAACGATATTTGTGACGATGACATAACGTGAGATAACGATCCAAGGTTATAGCCACAATGGTGAGAAACGATATCGCGATGAAGTAATCTCTGGTGTACTGGAAAATTGTTCGAGAGTAACATCGAACTTGGGGGCCTCCAATAACGCCATATATGCAGTAAATAACATGCACTGGCTGTGCGATAAGACCAATCATGAGGTCAGACATGGCTAAACAACAGAGAAAAGAATTCGACGCACGATTTATGGAGGTTGCTTCCTTCAACGCGACGAGAATAATGGCGTTACCAATAAATGCCGTGAAGGAGAAAAGGATGTTAAAGGTGGCAGATATGATGTAGTTTGTGTGGAGCGAACTCGGGGCTTGGAGGAAAATTGACGAATCGTGGCAGGTAAAGTGACCGGCGGCCATACTTGCGTTGAGTTGTGTTGAATTGTCAATCATCCTGGTGTTGAGAAACAACCTTAAATCAAAATTCGGACAAGAGTATATCTGTCATTTGGTCGTTAATTGTGAATAGCTAAAGTCACTTCGTATTCCTTTTAATCAGGAGCATAATGCGAAATTTGCATTAGTTTTTAATTACATCACAAACACGTTATAGCACCTGTCACTGTGCCGAGACTAATTACAGACTCAGATATTGAAAAATATATAATCCAACTACCCAAAAATGAGATAATGTAATTGAAAATAACATAGTCACTTTGGTAAAATCCTCCATAATGCGAAATTTGCATTCGTTTTTAATCGCATCGCAAATACGTTATAGCACCTGTCACCGTGCAGAGAATAATTACAGACTCAGATACTGAAAAATATATAATACAACTACTCAAAAAGGAGATGTAATTGAAAATAACACAGTCACTTTTGGTAAAATCCTCCAGTAGCCGTTAAAAAAAGAGAAAACGTCAATCAAGCAGCATCTGATAATATTCAGTTTTTAGACCGTGCTCAGTTTCCAAATTAATTATAATTAACTAGTGAAATTCTGCGAGGTTATTTTTCTCTAATTGGAATAGTCTAACGTGAAAACATTTAACCTTCATTATATGTGGCTGCATTTTTGAAATCAGATGTCCTACACAGGGTAAAAGGAACTTGTAAGACTGCTCGGCTGCCAGTCCTCTTGAGTGCTAAAGTTACAAACTAAGGTTATTTGTTATCAGTTAAAGATAATGGGATATCTCTCACTCGAGTGAAAAAAGACGGAAATTAGATTTCTCATGATCGGATAGCTTGAAATATAAACATTTTTTTTTTATCAAAAAGCAGTGTAAGATACAATTTCAACTCTAACCGACAAAAAAATCATTGCTACAAATAAAGGACTTGTAACTAAATAGGAACGAGGTCTCACCACATTACTGGAAATAACAAAGTCACAGTTTGTTTTACATTTACCAAGAGAAAATCTGATTAGCCGTGCATACTGGGAAATGATATGGATTTGCCCTAGAGCTTTTTTAATTAGTACAGGAGCAATTTTTTAGTTGTTTAAAATAGAAACTACAGATATTAATTTTTTTGATTGCGGGAGGTCTATAGGGTTAGAAAGAATCAATGGAAAACTTGGGCATTTTTACTTTATACACTTCGCAATTGCACTGAGGTTGTGATACAAAATATTAAAGCAAACACACACAAAAAATGAAAATGCAAAATTTTTAAGAATAAATTAGCCCTGCAAATTACTGATAATCCTAAAAACAGTTTTGCCTACCGTATATAATAATCAATTTGACATCAACTGAGTTAAGAGAAGGCAAATTGGAAACTGTGTAAAGATGTTGTCGTCTTCTTTCTTTTATCAGACGAGATCCTGGAGTGTCATGAGAGTACTTAATTTATTCCTACTTATTTTTTTCCTATTCCCTTTTTAAGCACAATTCTATGACAGCCGAACGTTATTACAATTAGGCGTAAATTAGAAAAACGATAATATATAGATTTAGCCAGGGCTAAAAGCGAAGCTGTCGATAATTTATAGTTTGCTCAAACAAAATATAAAATCGTGTAATGCTAAGCTGCGAAGGCAACGGCGGAGAACGGTGAAAAACAACAATAGGTCTAATTAGCTTAAAAGCAACTTTGCACGTGCAGCACAGTTTTTATGTACATTTCTTTGCCGTTGTTTTGCACGACTACAACGTGAAACTTCCAGAAACTTCCTAGTTACACGTTTTATGGACGAAGTGTCGTACGTTTTCTTCTTCACTTTTTTTTCACTGCCGCTCATTTTCACCTTGCATTGGTGGCCGCTAGCATCTCTCATTTCGTTACCGCTGCTACAAAATTTTCATGTTATTCCTCCAAC
Source organism: Porites lutea (assembly GCF_958299795.1). Taxonomy (NCBI): domain Eukaryota; kingdom Metazoa; phylum Cnidaria; class Anthozoa; order Scleractinia; family Poritidae; genus Porites; species Porites lutea. The sequence goes on from NC_133206.1 coordinate 1,053,189, forward strand.
AAAAAAATGTCTCCTTTGTTTTTTATCTCTCGCTCTAGATCTCTGTCGCCCTTTTTCTGGTTGAGTTTCGCTGGCCTGCCGCCTACTTTCTCTTTTTCTCTGTCTTTCTCTTGCTCTATATTCCAAATTTGTGGACATGACAATTAATCTAAGCTTAATACTTTAGAAGACACGGGTACAGAGACAATTTCCGCTTTCCGTTTTAGTCTTCATTGACTCTTTAGTTGTCTTTGCTTCACAAGACGCGGGTGGCTGTGCGACTTCCCGTCAAAATAACCTCGAGTTGCATTTGGGTTGCCATACCTGTTGATTGAGGTTTTTTTACATTGGTATGCCTGTGGTGCGGACGGACGGTCGGGCGGTCGGTCGGTGTACGGTCACGTGATGACCAAATTTTCTCGGATGGGTAGTTTACCACATTTTATTACCCATGGTGCTCCGCTAATATTGAATGACGAAAAAGACCATATTCAAACCTTATTCACGATACCCGCCATCCGCGCACGCGCTTTAGAATCGACGGATAAACGTAAAATTTCAGTGCTAATACATCATATATCATCTCTCTCAAAGAGAGAAGACGATTTAATAGTCTTGCAAAATGTACAGATTCGGCGAGTTCTACGTCCTTATTACTTGCTGTGACGTGAAGACATCTACGGTCGCTACCGCATGTATCTAAAGGCTGGTTTTCACTAGCAACAGAGTCGGAGTCGTAAGCGGAGTCTTAAGCGCGACGGAATAGGGGTCAGAAGAATCAGAACGTTTTCATTTTGTTCCTACTCCTCTTACGACTTCGTCGCTTACTTTCCTCTTATGATCTAGATAGTACAATGAAAACCAGATTGCCGGCGTGGGAAGTAGAAAGGATAAACCAATCACAATGCACGTTCCCACGCTTGGTGATTGTTTTAGCTCTTCCGCTTCTGCTTGCGACTCCGACGACCCAGTTTTCACTCGATCGTAAACAATGGAGTCGTAAGCGGAATCAGAAGAATCAGAGCGCTGTTTTCACTAGATCGTAAAGTTCTACGCTTTATTGTGATTACGACTCCGACCCCGACTCTGTCGCTCTTGAAAACCAGCGCGTGGAAAGATGACGGGTAGCTTGAATAATATACAACTGTCCCCCGAAGGGGAGGTGAATAGTGGTGTGGAAATAATTTATATCAAGACTCGAAGCGTCAAGGTATATATCTAGCGCTGTTCACCGACTCTAGAGCGGATAGTTGTTTTAGTATTTACCAAATCAGTTGGCCGCATCAAACTGCAAAAAAGTAACTTTTTGTAAATTAAAAACGTCACTTAGTAGGAACTTACAAACATTTCGGGGATTTTGTCAAGTGCATTTTACGATTTTGTTGCAAATTCAGCGTGGAAATAATTTCTACCTACCAGTGAACACCGACAAGCCAAAGTTCTTTGCTTTCTTGGTATTTGTTTGTGCGACTACTTCAATTATCGCACTTATTTCGTCTTCCGAAAACTGTCTCGAAACGAGTCGCCATTTTGGCTTCTGTCGCAAAACAGTGAACAGCCACGGTGTATGACATTTGCAGACTGCAGACTGCAGACTGCAGACCGCAGACCGCAGACCGCTGACTGCAGACTGCAGACCGCCGACCGCAGACTGCAGACCGCAGACTGCAGGCTGCAGATGGCAGACTGCATGAGGCAGCAAGACTGTAAATTGAATGAAACCAAAAATATCGTAATAAAGGTGGCATCATCATCAACATTACCTTGTTCCGAGAAGTACATGTAAGGCCTAGAAGCGAAGTTTATATTTTTCACGCAAATTACACCAACCTCATTCCTGAAGGAGTAGTTGGCTGTTCTTCTCGTATTGAATTAGAGCAGAATAATATCTGCCGATGTCACAAATTCGCTCATGAATCCATAGCAACAGGCTAGCAATTTAGCCTGCACCACAGATGAAACTAAACTCAGTCTGCGGTCTGCAGTCTGCGGTCTGCGGTCTGCAGTCTGCAGTCTGCAAATGTCATACACCGGAACAGCCAAGGATATTCCGAGTTACGGGAACAAATCAAAACGCGTGGAAATTGCTATTTTAGTAAATACTAATGTCCAATATTGCAGTGTATGTTTACATCGCAGACATAAAAAATAAACAAATAAATAAATAAATGAATATACCAAAATTTAACCCGGTGAAAAATCCTGTTTACTTAAAAGTATCTGAAAGAGCAGCTGTACAATTTACGGATCATATGACTTCAACTGCAGTCTGCAAGCAAAACCAAGATACAGACTGTGTCGTTACTACCGAAAGTCACGAACGGCATTCCTTATGAGCATGGAAGCACAAAGGTCACTTTGTTGGTTCTCCTGGATCTTAGGCCCAGTTCATACGTCGTGCTTCTGCCGTGCCGAACCTAATTAATATTGGGTTGGACAGAAGCACGGCACAAGCACGACTTGAATTCAGACCTCGTGCCAGAGTCGAACTTAATTCAGCGTTCGCACAGTAGTCAGTACAGCGGTAAGCGGTGACGAAAATGGCGCCGCACCGTAACCTCCAGCGTAAATTGCTACTTGTAAAACTCTTACAAAACTCGAGGACGAGAAGAAAAGAAATGCAGCAGAAAATCCTTTTCCTTTTGACCGTCAGGCGAATGTTATTATTAGAAGTTTTTTTTCTTTCTGCTCTTCTTATTTCTTCCGAGAAAACCACTGCTGATCGATCATGTCGACGGCTTCCCCGTAACAAGGGATGGTTCGAAGAAGTATGGAACACATACACTGATCAGAGGTTCAAGAAAACGTTTCGTGTATCAAAAGCCACCTTTGATTTTATCCTTGGTCGTATACAACAACATTGCGATGACACTGATTCAACATCGCCGATCGCTTCCTCGTCTTCCTCTTCATCTTGTTCTTTATAGCCAGCTAGTGGAATATTTTCGTCAAAAGGTAGTTCGTCTTCTGATGAATTATCGGACTCAAACCAAGGAGGAAGGAGCATGCAAACTTGTACGGAAAGCCGCCATGTTTGTTTTAAACCATTCTCGACCCCGGCCCAGTGCTTACGCTTCTGATTCCTGGCCGTCATGCCCAGAGGAGCTCTCGGGTAATAAAGAGAATCAATGCGCATGCTCATTGAAGGACATTTTTCCTCGAAGCTACTCGCGGGACTCGCAAGATAACAATTCCCGCGAAAAATACATTTCTGAAATTTATGCATTTAGTTCGACACGGCATAAGCACGACGTCTGAATCGCTACCGTGCCAGAGTCGTGTAGCACGGCAGACCTTGTCGAACTTAAGAGTGAGTCTCCCTAAAACCGGTCCACTCCGTTTCGGGTCGGAAAATCAATTTCCTTTAAACTTTGCCCATAAATATATCTTAGTCCAAAAGTAATTGAAACCGCATTAGTTTTTGAAAATATTTCAAAATTAAATTTTTCGGGAGGAAAATCACTTCAGCACTCGGCGGCCAAATTTTTGCAGTGACAAAGAGTAAAAACAGCGCATATTGCCGAGTTCACCACTTCAAAGTTTTGCACTTTCAACGATTTTTTTCACTTCCTAGGATTAAATTGGTCCATAAATGATGTAAAGGAAACAATTTTGGTCCTTCAAAAATAACTCGCGTCTACTAAATATTTTTTGATTTACACCCACTTTGCCGTACGCAGGAAATGACTCAAAAATGCATATTTTCATCCTAGCACTGTGCAAAATCCCCACATCTTCTAAACAAAATGTCTTTTCAGACCAACAAAGGGAATGTCCAAAAACATAGCAACATAAAAATATGTTATGATTTTAACGATTTATCAGCACAGCCGATCGACGAAATATGCCTGTTTTCTGTTTCCAATACACGACGGAAGGTCTTAACGCAAAGCCCGAATAACACAATAATTCTTCAAATGTATTAAGTATTTTAAACTTTTTGTGACTTTTGACACAATAGAACATCATGTAGGAAAGGAGAGCCTTTAAGCCGAACGCTTTAATACTACAGGTGTACCTGTTGACAGCGCTTGATCCGATCGCGAGTCGTCGTCGCTGTGTACACAAAACTGATATCACACGATGGCGCCTGTCACGCATTCCTATGACTAAAATTGAAAGGCAGGAAATTATCTTATCAATAGAGTATTCTATTATATTTATTGCCGTTTTCGTTGACAAGCTACAAAATCAAGAATCATGCATGCATAAGAACCGATAGTGCATTAACAACCCGGGGGCGGGGGCGTTTGCTGGGTATGTGTGTGTGTATGTATGTATGTGGTGCTGCCCTCTCAGAGCCGCTACCTAACTATAATCTATTCTGTGGCCAATCAATTATAGACCCCATGTTAGCCACTTTTGGGCAAATATGTAATTTTTCGCGATCCCAAATTAGGCACTCTCTATTTTTATGAATTGACCCATTTTTTAGAATAAGGAACACTTCACTTTTCATCTACAGTTCAAACATTCTGGTACGTTTGCTAACCGTAAATATGAAGAACTGTCGTACCTCAAAAAATCTGAAAATGTGCGACCCCATTCTAGTAACTCTATTGAAAATGCGACCCCATTATAGTCGATCCAGTCGTGAAAATGCGACCCCATCTAGCGGCACATCCCCAGTAGCCTCTTATAAGGAAGTACCCCCCGAGATTAACAATAGTCTAGTGGCCCGCAAGCAAACATCCCCCTTGCTATTATTATAGAACAAATTCTGTATCTGTATCATTATCATTCCTAGGCTAAACCCGGTACATTTGAAACCAAGATAGCCACCTGTTAGAGAATGTGCTTGATCCCGACGAATTTACGGAAAATTTAAGGACTTAGTAAAGAATTTAGGGACTGTGAAGTTGCATGGTGGTTTACCTCGTTTGGCGCTTTCGATTTCTCTCTAACTCACTAATATGTAGATTTAGACAGGGCTAAAAGCGCAGCTCTCGTTGATATACTTGAAGTTGTACTCCAGCAAAAAAGAAAATCGTGTGATGCTAACCTTCAACGGCAACGAGAATTGCAAAAACAAAACAAAACAACAACAACAACACCAATATGTCTATAATTAGCGAACTTAGCTTTCCACCCTATCGGAGGGGGTGGGGTATACAACAAAGTGTTATACTGGGAGACTCCGCCCTGATTGTCCAACCCACCTTTACCATGGCCATTTTTGACTGAAGAGGTGCCCCTTGAGGGGCAGAAAGCTCGCAACGCAGATCGCACACGAATGTTTACAAAAGCCGAGAAGCTCAAAAGTAAAAATTTAACGACAAAATCATTTGAAAAAATAAATAAATAAAAGACTATACATACTAAGCGGACGATGAGTGACCAGGAGAAGAAATGGCAGGGAAGCTGTGGTGGAAACAATTGCTGCCAAACGTCCTCTGATATATGTGCGAGATGGCTCACAGAAATCAACTCTCTTTCTTTCAAAAGCAATTTGCTTGGGATTTCATTTGGCACAAGAACATTGAATTCTGATCTTCTTCAAAAGATAACTAAAATGATTGTAGAGTGCTCTTGTGTAGTGAAAAAGATTGTTGGAAAAGACGCGAGAAGAAGGAAAACGACTCTACATCGGTGAGTTTGTACCCTGCATATTATTACTCATTTTTCTTCCGCGGGCTCACTGTGAATTCACAACCTTTCAGGAAAATCGCTAGTTTAATATGTACATTTCGGCAATAACGGGACAAGAATTTCAAAATATGGCACTATTAATAATTAACCACTTTCCGTAATAGAGAATGAGTATTAGCGAAGCTCTCGCGCGTGCGAAAAAAAAAGGGTAACCTGTAGATGCGAGAAAATTTCGTAATCACGTGATCGTTCGTTCGACTGTTTCCCCCTACTACCATTACTTTGACACCGATAACAAAGAAAGGAGAAAGAGCTGGAGCGAAACTGACAAAACAAAAGAAAACAAAAAAAGGAGACCAAGTTCATTGCGGAAGAAAAAAACATTAAAAAATTCAAAGTTGCGATGAGAAAATGACAAATGTTAGCGGCCAGGAAGGTTAAAATGAGCGGCAGCGAAACAAAAATGAAACGTAGGAAAATATACGAGTTTTTCTCCATAAAACGTGCAACTAGGACGTTTCACGCACGTTGAAGTCGTGCAAAACAATGGCAAAGAAATGTACAAAAAAATGTGCTGCACGTGCAAACTTTTTTTTTCGCTCTTAAGCCCTATTGATTTTTTTTTGTTTTTCTTGTTACCGTCACCGGTTAGCATTACACGATTTTTATTAATTTTTTTTCTGGGGTACAACTTTGAGTATATTAACGAGTCAGAGCTGCGCTTTTAGCCCTGGCTAAAACTACTAGTGATTATTAGCTAGTGCACAAGATATTAGTCAAACCAGAAACGGAAGGAGGAGAGTCAAAATCGAAAGCGCTAAACGAAGTAAACCAGCACGCCAGTTTTAAATGCAGGGTAACCTATCTAATTTCAAAGATACAGTATTTGTTCTAGGATAATAGCAAGGGGAATGTTTGCTTGCGGGCCACTAGACTGTTGACTGTCCCTCATCTTTCCGTAAAATCGTCCAGATGTGCGGGCCTTCTTGGGTCCGCTGCCCCAAGAGTAGATTTCATAGTCATCGCCAGGCTAAACCCGGTACATTTGAAACCAAGATGGCCACCTGTTAGAGAATGTGCTTGATACCGACGATTTACGAAAAATAGAGGACTGTGAATAGTCTAGCGGACCTCCTGCTAGCAAGCACACTCCACCCCCATCACCAGCCCCAGCCTGAGTCGGGGAGCTTGATAAGACCTGAAAACAGGTACGTACTCGTCGGTTTAATACCACGGACTACCAAAAATAAAAAAAAATGATAAATACAAACATGAACGACAAATATAAAACAAAACAAAGAGAAAGCTCATAGCGACAACCAATTGTTTTATAAATCCTAACCTGAATGGACAGGAGCCTGTTCCTGGAAAACTAAAAAGTTGCTGTTGTTAATGCACTATCGGTTCTTATGCATGCATGATTCTTGATATTGTAGCTTGTCAACGAAAACAGCAATAAATATAATAGAATACTCTATTGATAAGATAATTTCCTACCTTTCAATTTTAGTCAGACTCTAGCAAAAAATGTTTTCGCGGCGTAACGATTCCAGATATAGGAATGCGTGACAGGCGACATCATGTGATATCAGTTTTGTGTACACAGCGAAGACGACTCGATCGGATCAAGCGCTGTAAACAGGTAGTACACTTGTAGTACTAATGCGTTCGGCTTAAAGGCTTTCCTTCCTAAATGATGTTCTATTGTGCCAAAAGTCACAAAAAGTTTACTTACTTGATACATTTAATGAATTATTGTATTATTCGGGCTTTGCATTAAGACCTTCCATCGTGTATTGTAAACAGTCATAACAGAAAATAGGCATATTTCGTCGATCGGCTGTGCTGATAAATAGTTAAAATCACAACATATTTTTCTGTTTCTATGTTTTTGGACATTCCCTTTGTTGGTTTGAAAAGATATTTTGTTTAGAAGATGTGGGCATTTTGCACAGTCCTAAGATTAAAATATGCATTTTTGAGTCATTTCCTGCGTACGGCAAAGTGGGTGTAAATCAAAAAATATTTAGTAGACGCGAGTTATTTTTGAAGGACCAAAATTGTTTCCTTTACATCATTTATGGACCAATTTAATCCTAGGAAGTGAAAAAAATCGTTGAAAGTGCAAAACTTTGAAGTGGTGAACTCGGCAATATGCGCTGTTTTTACTCTTTGTCACTGCAAAAATTTGGCCCCCGAGTGCTGAAGTGATTTTCCTCCCGAAAAATTTAATTTTGAAATATTTTCAAAAACTAATGCGGTTTCAGTTACTTTTGGACTAAGATATATTTATGGGCAAAGTTTAAACGAAATTGATTTTCCGACCCGAAACGGAGTGGACCGGTTTTAGGGAGACTCCCTCTTAATTGTTCTGCCGCACTAAATTAAAAACTTTGATTCAGACGTCGTGCTTCTGCCGTGCTTATGTCGAACTTAATTCAAGAATTAAGTTCGGCACGGTAGAAGCACGACGTATGAACTGGGCCTTAGCACGGCCTATCGAAACCGTTCTTCACGGTATTCTCCTAGGTGGGCTTCAGTCCGTGGTCAGTATTAACTGGTTTACGTCGTATGACTGCACTGATTAATCACACTGTGTTGTAGTAAATGGAAGTCTGTCACTTTTCGTTGCCACCCAAACCAGGGGAGCCACAGGGGGAATGTCTTGGTCCCTTCTCTGTTTAAAATTACACATTGTTCACCAGTTACCTGTTAGAGATGATAAAGAGGCTCCTTTTTAGCGTACATTGTTACGCAGATGACACTCAGTTGTACATATGTTGCGTTAAGTCCAAGTGTATCTTGTATTTTAGTAGGGACGAATTTGGAATTTATAATGCGTGATTGGATAAGGGACCTATACGGGACTCAGGGATGATAAAACTGAGTACTTACTCATGGTTACTAAGCAGCAGCCTGCAAAATGTTTTTCTCCAGCATTACTCAGTAAGCAACGAAGTTGGGAACAGGCTTATCATGGTTCGTCTCACAGCTTAGTATGTCGTTCCGATCCACATGTGCTGCTTTTTACCACATGCATGAAATACTTGATGCATAGATCTCGATAGGTTCTTATATTCCGAGGCACCAAATTTCTTCTCGTGCTTGCGTTTATTACCTATGATAAGCCCTTACAAGAGATATGTTGACGACATCTATCTCCAAACAACTAATGAAGAAACGGCAGACCACTTCCTCCATATATAATTAACAATGTGCACCCTAATTTGAAATTTGAAATTGAAAAACCAGAAACAACACCGAGTGGCCTGTAATTGTCATTACCCGATTTCAAAGTCACCATATCCAAGGATGGCAACAGCTCTTTTGAATTCTACAAAAAGCCAGCCAAGAAACCACTATTTGTCCACCCTCAATCAGCTATCCCCACTAAATCCAAACTCAACTTCATTCGCAACTAACGAAAACGCATCGAGGACAGATGCTCCTCAAATATATCTACAAAACAACACCTATACACATTCGATGACATCCTTCGCCTTAACGGTTATCCAGAGAACAGTATAGAGCAGACAAAACGCCCACAAAACGCTCAACGACACCCTCAACCTGCCAACACAGAATGGTGATACCTTAAGATCCCTTAATTACATTTCTGAACGACTCAATCACAGGATCACTAACATTTTTAGAAAAGAAAACATCCCAGTAAGCATTGCCCACAAATCCTACACGCTCAGACAAGCCCTACCTCCACGGAACGCAAATGCACTAGAGACAAATGCCCTATCTCTAACACCGGAAATTGTGTTACGAAGAAATGCAGTGTACCAGCTCACGTGAAGCTGCGATCAGCAATGCGTTGGTAGCACGACACGCTTCATCCACGACCGCGTCAGAGAACATCTCAATAATAAAAACTACCTCTGTTAAAAAAACATATCTATTCCTGCCAGAACAAAGACTATAAAGGTATTGACGTCAAGATTATCATGAGCGAAAACGATATAATCTACGCCTCTATGACCCTGTTTACATGGAGTGGGGGACCCCGGTCTAGTGGGGTAAGTTTCTTTTGTCTTGTGTCCCCCAGAGCGTGAAAACAAAAGAAACCAACCCCACTAGACTGGGGTCCCACACTCCATGTAAACAGGCCCTATGAAGCATTTTACATTAGAAAGTGCAAGCCTGCACTCAATTCCGGAGAAGAATGTACTGAATTCGCAAACCTTCCATTTCAGTAATTTATTTTAGAGACCATTCTTAAGCGCTTTTAGAGGTCCTTTGTCTAGAGACACTCCATCATCAGGGCTTATTTCTATAGCTTTCATATATACGTCACATCTTTAATTTACACGTTTCACCCTTACTTTTTAAACAGCAGTTTAAGGCCTCACTAGAACAATTTTATATATTTTTGATTATGCTGCTGAGGGACAACATGAACAGATTATTGTCAATTGTATAAACGGTAAGCCTATCCTGGCGGCAAAGCCATGAAAAGTAGATAAAATATGGGGAAAAAAAGGGGAAAAAAGACGTCAACCTCGTTTACAGGGTTATCTCGCTTCTTATGGAGCGGGAGAGAGATGAGTAGCAAAAACCTCTGGAAACGAGGTATCAAAAATCTTTTAACAAATCAGTTACCTCATGCTAGTTCCGGCTGAATACATCATCTCCGCAGTTTCCATGACACTTAACTTTAAGTGTTTGCCAGCACAGGCACACGTGGTTATCATGCAGTCAAATCCAAGATTATATCTCGTTCATTTGCTCGTGCCAGTTATGTTGTGCTTAGTCACGATACAGATGCTCTTAAAATTATCGCCATTTTCCCCCGACCTTATATTAAGTGGCAGTATCACTTCAGTTTATCATTATCATACATTGTTAAATTTTATGAATAAAAGAAACGTTTGTTTGTAAGAAAATTCTGGAATTTTGATTAGCTTAGCTGCCAATTTTTTTGAAAGTACGTGACAATTTATTTAAATTTGTGTTTGTAGTATTTTAAGTACAGTTCAGTAAAATATAGATTTAACGTTGTAGCAAACTACAAATCAACTCCAACGAGATTGTGGCACATTTGTTTCTTCTTCTCTTGTTGTTGCTGTTCTCTGATTATTATTATCATTATTATTGTTATAACTGGATTTATTTATTTATTCTCTTTTATATTAATGTTATTATTATTATTATTTGTTGAATATAAATTAATTTGACTTTGTTTAGCGCAGTTGAAAAATTTATAGAGGATATTACACGGTGGCGCGAAGATATGAATTTTATTTTCGAGTGGCAAAACAATATTTTACTTACTCGCTGCGCTCGTTCGTAAAATATTGTTTTTTGCCACGAGAAAATAAAATTCATATCTTCAAGCCGCCATGGAATGTTCTTTTTATTATATAGAAAAAAAAAAAGACTTCGATGAAATAATAGAGGGGAATTACCGAAATTACGTCATCGATAATCTCACGTGTGGGATTATGGAAAACAAACCACTCGAGTCTCGAATGTGGTTTTTATGATTTTTACGAGTGGTATATTTTCCAGTAAAACACTCGTGTATGTATAATAAAAAGAATTAATCTCCTCCCAAAGCGAGAGATCTCTCTTGCCTCAATTGGATATGACGTTCAATAAGATGTATGACTATTATCTACAGTCAGATTTAAGTAATTGACATTTACATACGCGGTAGACTCTGAGAGGGTGATTTAAATTATTATTTGACGAGTAAATATAATTTAATATGAATTGCCTGACGTCAAAGGAACATGTTGTGTAAGCAGGGAAAAAAACATGAACCGCAAAAGCTGTATTAGCTAAGTAATATTTAAACTCACTGTGTGTGATCATTAGCAACGTTTTTGATTTCTCAAACGCTTTGTTTTCTTTCTTCTTCCAACATTGGGCGATTTCTGCAATCGATCTCAAAATCTGTGAGGTATCTTGTTCGCCTTTTAGTGGCGTATGCTATCTAAATCACCTGCTAACAAACAGAAGCCCTACTGGTTTTCTGCCGGACACAGATGGCAAAAAACGCTACAGTTTTTGAAGGTAGGTTTAAAGTAAACAAGTCGATTTTTGAAAAGGCCGTGAAATTCGTCATTCTGCAGCCTGTACTTTTTCAGCATTTAACTATAGTATAGGTGATAAGAAATAATCCTTTTCTTCAATATAAATGAGAGTCCTTGCGTTTAGAGTTTGGTTCATTTCTCAAACTTACGTTTTTCTACAACCAAAGAATATTCTCCAATGTTACTTAAAACTGAACGTTTGCCCCTATTTAAAAAGCGCTAACCAGTGCTTTTAGCTTTATTGAAACAGAATCATTATTCTCTTAAACACCTGCAACTATATCTCCACACAAAATTCTAGCGTTCAACTAAGTTTTTTCCTTGTTTAAACTGAACTTAAACTTGCTGCATTTTTTTCTCGTGAAAGCAAGTACATTTTTTGAAAGCGTTTTCGAAAAGAACATTGAGAGGATTATTGTTTGAATATAACTTTAAAACAGAAGCTGCAACAGCCATTAAAAATTTAAGTCGTAGAACACCCGTCTTTAATCACACATTAACAGTATTTCGAAGTTCAACACTCATTCCATGTCACTATTGAGTTTTTCCTTCTATAGCCGCATGACTTTGACGCGGTTTAGCGTCGTCAATTTCCCTTATGATCACTTCCATAGTTCCAGAAACCCCTTCACACATGAACGTTAACTTGCATGTAATCGTAAAATAACAGAAATAATTTTAAAACGTTGTCTTAGAAAACAAAATCGTACTTTAAAATATTTACGGCAAAAGATCCCATGAGTAAATAAGTTACTCGTTTCCACTTTTTCATCTTCAAAACATGTCACTACACAAATTATGGCAGAATGAGTGCTTGTTCAGACAAGTCATTACTTCGATCACGAAAAAGTGTGTATTCTTCTGCCTTTATTATATTTTGCTTTTCTAGAATGCTTTAAGTGAGGCAGCAGTTATTGTCTGTAATGGACACCCTAGTAACATAAAAAGAAATGAAAATGTAAAACGGCTCGTGCAATAATATCAAGAAAACATTAGGAGTATAATTTACATTTCTTTTAAGTTGTCTCGAATCAAGCGTTATATCAAAGAGCTAAGCGAATGCTCTCCTGCAAATGATTTTAAGTTCCTAGTTCTCATATGAGATAGGCGTTTAAACACATTAATCTTTACTTTTTTGCTTCATTTTTTTAATCACAAATTGACAGGGAATATCTGGCTCGATATGTTAAAATTTATGTTTTCTTTACACATTGTATTCACTATATAACAGCAGAACGGAAAGACTTAATATTCAAATCACCCTCTGGTAAGTTTTTTTTTCTCGGAGTTCCCTTTGTGTTTTGTGTCAACAGGTAATTGATATTGAAATAAACGAATTCTCCTGATGCTTCCTCTCCCCTTCGAGAGAGAGAAAAAAAGTTATAAATAGGGGAAAGAAAGGATAAAAAAAATCCATGAGACCGAAATGGAAGTAGTCATTCTAATTATGGTAGCTTGGTACTAGTTAGCTTTTTTCAACAACTTTAGAATCGAGAAACTTTCCTTTGATCTTGCTTGTGGATTTGTACTTAAACATAGGATTAAAAAAGTCATGCTGAAAATTTATTCTTGCTTGAATCTTGTCAGCAAACTTTCCTGGTTGCATTGAGGTTACATTCAAAGACATTAACATAAATATGTAATATATTAATACAAATATATAAAATATACTCAAAACGCACAAAAATAGACCAATTTCGATATATTAAAATAATATTATTCAGACTTGGCACAAAGGCTTAGGGGAATAAAAAAATCATCTTGAGGCTCAGCAGTGAATAATACATTTCTTTATTTGATCTATTTCTCTAAGCCCCAGTCCCTCGGAGCTAAGTATGAATTTTAATATATCGAAATTGGTCTATTGCATTAAAAAGATGCACTGCGGGTGGAAGAGTGCTGTTCACCAAAGAGGTATATCATTCCTACTGTCGACGGAACAGTTCTTACAACGATTTGATTATTTGACAATATATAGATTTAGCCAGGGCTAAAAGCGAGGCTCCCTTTAATAAATTTATAATTTAAATCAAACAATAAACTTGAAATCCACAAATCAGTTAACTTAAGGGCACATATGTGACTTTTGAGAAGAATGAAAAAAAATTTTACATCGAGTTGATAGCCCTATATGTCCACCCAAAAAATAGCAATCATCTTCGATCACATTATGGCTCTTGATCATAGTAGATCAGGCCCGGAAAACAAATCAGGCCGAATTTTTTTCGTTCGACATGTTTACCTTACAAAATCTTGACAAAACCTCGGTGCGTGTAAATCAACCTTTCATACTCTTTACACATCACATCTGAGGTGAAACAGTACTATGAGGCGCTGTTTTTATCATACAGACATCAGACAAAATGCAGTATTTAAAATTTTTCAAGAAAAATTGCACTCATTCAATATTCACAAACATCGAAGCACGCGTTGGCTTTTAGCGAAACCGTTCAAAAAATTTCCAAAATCACCTATACGGCCAGCTTGTTCTCACTTTTGACAAGCGCAAAATTTGCAGTGAACATTAAAAGAGTTACGCTTCAACATAAGAAGGAATTTATTTTGTTTATTTTTTATTTAATGGTTTTATAACGATGTTTTAATCTTAAAAAGCGTTTGATAGCGGAGCACCATGGGTAAGAAAATTTGGTAAACTATCCATCTGAGAAAATTTGGTTATGACGTAGCGTACGCCCGCCCGCCCACCCGTACACACGCTTCATGTAAGCCGATGTCAAATGTCACAATAGATCTTGCACAACTTGACTAGCCTCTTAGTTATGTAAGCTATCCGTATGAGTACGATTAGATTGACAGCTGTCAAAATTAGGCATCCGCTGACAATTAGCACATGACTATCTCGCGGGCTCAGGTGAAAGACCAGTCGTTTTGCACCTACATATAAGCTGATATAATATGTCACTTACCAATTCAAGATACTCACACTCGTAGTCTGTTAATTCGAATATTCGCCATTCTTAATTGACAGCTGTCAAACTAGAGTATACGCTGACCATCATCGCCTAAGTGTATCGCGGGCTCATTTGTCTATCTATTGAGGTCACGTAGTGTTTAAAGTTTTGCGCTGATATTTTATTTGATCACGGGCTCAATTCGAAGTCCCATAGCTTAGAAAATCGATCCATCTTAGAAATTTCGGCAATCACGTGACCATACACCGACCACCCGACCTTCCGTCCGTCCGCACCACAGGTACACCAATGTTTAATCTCACACTTTCTAGCTAGTTTGGGAGCCTGCAACCTGATATTGTACATCCATGTTTTGATTAATTGACAGCTGTCAAAATAGTGTTTCTGCTGACCAGTATCGCCTGACCCTATCGCGGGCTCAGGTATCGACCCACTGAGTTCGAGTTTTTTTTAACGTATCCGCTGACAGGTTGCTACTTTTCAATTATCGCAGGCTCAAGTTCAATTTTTTTAAAAAGCATATGAAGTAAGTCGAGTTCATGAGCCGCACTTTTAAAATGTTGATTTCGAACTGACCTCGGACGCGAAAATTCAACCGGCTTTTACATTTACATGCGGGGAAGGCAATCACTTTTGACTTTTCTCACTGTCACGCGTTGATCACGCTCTGCGTCCAATGTTTATGTTCTGATTGGTCAAAATTTGACAGGTGAGTTCATGCGGAAAATTTATGCAGCGTCTGGAAACTTGCTTTCTGATAGCTGGAGCTTACAGAGTTTTGTGTCATCTTGTGATGTTTTAAACTGGCTTTTTCTACCTGGTGTACAAAATGAAATACAGCTGCTATCAAGATTGTTCTGTAATTCGTGGCTGGTTTGTTTATTGCGCTTTTTGTTGACAAATGCACCGCTTGTCAAAGTCATTGGAAATCCGATTTCGGATGGCATCGTTTTAAAAAATGAGCTTACTCACTTGCCCTTGCTTGAAGCGTAAGAGGGTTGAAAATTCTGGAACACTTGATGACCTTCAGAAGCAGCATCTCGACTGGTAAGCCTGAGAAATTGTTGTCTTTGATGTGTCTTTTTTTCGGTTTCCTGAAGTCGAGCGTATGGTTTATGCGGCGTAAGTTTATACACGAGCAATGATCTAACCTACAATAGCATCAGGTTTAAAAAGCCTTTAGACATTTTTTGACCGCAAATTCAAAGAAAATGTTCCGAAGATTATTTAGTTATGATTGTGGCTGTAAACAGAAAGCTCTGAGCGATTTTCTTGCCTTGAGTTCATCTTGAAAAAGAGCAAACACGGGAAGCCGGCTTAAAACATAAATAAGATTATGCTTACGTACCTGACTCATGATTTTCAAAGACACTTTACTCTCAATACTTCTCTTCGTGAATGAAAATTATTGTCTCTGTACATGTTTCACCGAATTCTATTTATTTTATTGATTGTTAGTAGTCCCTCTCGCAATTTTTATCGCTGCACCGGTTGTATCCAGTCGAACATAAACATCTCATGCAGGAATACTCAAAACGCCGCGCGTAAATATCACTCGCTTTTAAAGATTACACATGACAAAACCATACGCAGTTTAATAAATAAAGGGAAATAAAACCCAAACATAACAATTTATCTATCATGTTGAAGCGTAAATGGTAACTCTGTTAATCGCACTGCAAATTTGGTGCCTGTCAAAAGTGAGCCCCGTCCGGCTGGCCGAAAAGTGATTTTGGAAATTTTTTTATCGTTTTCATTAAAAGCCCATATTACCCTGCATTTCACATAGGACCAGATTTTTCTAACTGAAAGTCCTGGCATTATAGAATTCTCTTCATGAAAACGTTTCATAATTCAATGCCATAATTTGTTGTGCAAAGGAAGCGCGTGCTTTGATCGTCGTGGATATTGAATGAGTGCAAATTCTCTTGCAAAATTGTGAAAAACTGCAGAATTATAGGTTTAAATAGGGCAAAAAAGAACAAATTCTGTCCGAGGTCTGTATGATAAAAACAAGGGCCTCAATAGTACTGTTTACCTGAGATGTGATGAGAAAAAGTATGTTTAAAAGGCTGGTTTACACGCCACCAGATTCGTCGCCAAGATTTACTAGTAAACTAAACTTGTCGAACACAAAAAATCCGGCCTGATTTTTTATTTTGGCCTCTCTTTTAGACAGAGGAATGCGACGTGTAAATTGGCTGCCACCAAGGACTATCGTGGCGCGTGTGTTTCTTAAAATTATATTTCGGGGTTGTCCAATTATC
>NC_133206.1:1080000-1157500 GCF_958299795.1 Porites lutea
AAAGGGTGTGAGGAATTTTCCGATTTCCCTTTGTAACTCATTTTATGTCAGTTTCTTTGCCTAAATCGCACTCGAGATTCGACTTTTTAGTTTGAAATGCAATAATTCCGCTAATACGAGACATATGCAAATTTCCTCACACCCTTTTTTAGGTCATTAATCTCTCAATCAGATGCAATAAAAAGGAAGTGAATATTTAACAACGCGAAAGGGCTGGAGCTTCAGCAGTAAACTCGATACCTCTGAGTTCGAGAGCAAAAACCTTGAGCGCCTTTTGAAATTCGATGAAATAAAATCTTTTATAAGGTAATTTAGTCTTTTAGCTTTAATTTGATATATAACTTGCCTTTGTGGCGAAAATACTCGCGCGACTAGAATTTTTTTCTGTGGGCACCTCGTTTTCCTTTACCGAGACCTTAAGGTGAATGTGGGGCATTTATCAAAGTTACTGTGTATTTTCCCTTCTCTTTTCTCAAAAAATCTCAACAAAGCACGATATAACATCTACGGAAATCTCCTACCAGTTTTTAGCACTGAAGACTCCTGTCTTTAGGAGAAATAAAGCCACTAACTCCAGTACTTCAACCAATCCATTTTCAGCTGCAACGAAAACCTTTGTACTAGGTAATTTACTCAAGTTTAAAAGATTTGCCGTCACATTCGCACGCAAACATTTTGCCTTTAATTATAATGAAAAGAATAAGAAGATTGTCATATTTGCTTCATCTTTATCCCTAAGTGGCAAACTTCCCGTGCGAAGGCGATGTGCGATGTCAAGTCTAAAAACTTTGAATAAATTAAAAATATGGAAATATTTTGAATGAATAATAATAAATATTACGACATAAAAACGAACTTAAGGAAACGATAACTTAAAAAGTTTGAGAGGAAAATCAGGTGAAACTTTAAAGAAAAACTTAATTTAACAGAATTTATATATAAAAAACCGAAATTGGTAATTATGTTCAGATTTATTTAGTTTACCAGCAATTGACTAAAAAAGCGCTAAGAGCCCTGTTCAATATGAGACTTGTAAACTGCATTTTGTTATTGATACAGGAAACTCAGCTGGTGATAATTTATCTTCTGAATACATTGGGTTCGCAACGTTGTTTTCTGTCCTGATAATGACGGACCTTATCGGCAACACCCTGGTAATCTTAGTCATAACGACTAACACGAACATGCGAACATCCATGAATTATGTGTTGGTCAACTTGGCTATCGCTGACATATTGGTGGCCATTTTTATGGGTGTCAAGTTTGTGATTACTCCAACATTTGTGCATCCATATGGAATAACAGGTCAGTATCTCTGTAAATTCATCACTGGTGGAACAACAGCTTGGACGGCAGCAGTGGCCTCGATTTATAGCCTGGTAGGCATTTCAATAGAAGCTCACCAAGTGGCTTTTCATCCTCGTAAAAGGCGTGTTGGCCCAGGAAGGAGCCTTTACAAGACACTTGTTCTAATCTGGCTTGTAGCACTTTTGTGGGGACTTCCGTTGTACCTGTCAGTCACATATGTGGAAAACCTGGGGACATGCGCGGAGCAGTGGCCACACCCCGTATTTCCAAAAATTTACAGCTTTGGTTGGATTATTGTAGCCGGAGTTTTCCCAATTGCAACGATGAGCATCTTGTATTTTAAGGTAACATAAAGTTTTTGCGAAGCTAAAATTTACTTAAAATAATGTAATTGTAACCTCTGACATAAAATAACAAATAGAGAAAACTAAGCCTTTTTTATGTTTGTGTAAGCGAGACATTTCACGCCGCTCTTCATGTACGGTGAAATGGACATAAGGGATTACGTATTTTGATGGTACGTGACCTTCAAAATCCTTCGCATCGATAGATTGGCCAGTGAGATTTCCTTACCAAGAGGTATCCGCCGCTGGAGGCGTGCAAGCTGCTTTGCTTATTAGTAATGATGTTTTCCATTTAGTCTTAAAGGTAAAGTTAAAGTTAAAGCCTTGGGCTTATGTACCCCTCACAACCCACCCTATGTTTTCAGTGATATCAGCTAGTAATGACAAACAGGGGACTATGAAATGGATTTACCGAGCTTCAAAGGCGACGTCAAACGCGCGATACAGACCACCTTTGCACGCCCTTGTACATCTTTGACGCGCGACAAATACCTGTCTTTGACGCCTTTAACCCTAACCTTTGACACGCGTCAAAGGTGTTATTTGATTAGCCTTTGTGCGCTTATCAAAGGTGTCGTCAAATATGTCGGAGATTCGAGTCAAAGGTTTGACAAAGGTGCGGTAAAGTAGTGTCTTAGATTCAAGTCAAAGGCTTGCTAAAAGTGTCGTCAAATGTATCCACTTGAGGCTCAGGTCAAAGGTTTGACAATGGTGTGGTCTAATATATCTAATATTCAAAGGTGTTGCCAAGTATGTCTGGGTTTTAAGCCACAGGCGTGATAAAGGAGTAGTCAAGTATACGTTATATTCAGTGAAATGTCTTACGAAGGTATTGTCAAATACCCTCGTGGGTGGATTCACTTTCCACATGTGTGTATAGCCCTCGCATTTTTCCCGTTAAAGTTATTTCATTGTTTTAAGCTTAAAACCAACAAGAAGTCAAACGAGCAAAAACGACGGCTAAACATCTAAGTGGGAAGTGAATCCAGCCTGAGATTCCAGTCAAATTCAATTGCGACCTGGACCTTGTTACTTTTAGCTGTGAAATAATTTTAAAAGAATATATAAATTTGAGATGAATAATTCAGTCATTGCGTTTTTTTCGGCCCCACTCCCTTTTTACTATCGCCCCTTTTCAGCAGTGAAAAATTCCTCCTTTTTCTCTACTTTTGTCAAAGCTTAAAGACACAGGTAAAACGTTAAAATTCAAATGTGAAGCGAACCTAACTGATACATACAAAATTTTTCTTGTATAGCTATGTTTTCGGAAAGTCATTCTTTCAGTTACACTCATGTCATATGAAGTCTTTATAATACTATCATATTATAAAGTGATGTACGTCAAGCAAATGTGAAAATGTTTAGATTGTTAAAAATAGCCAAAAGTAGCAAAAAGCAGTTCAGAAATGCTCATAGAATGGTAAATGCTGCTAGAATCATCACTAATACAATTTAAAAAAGCATCAGAGCATGTACTACAACTAGTTCAGCCATTTTGATTTTTGACAGAAAGGAAACTGGAAAGAAAAAACAGTGAGCCCGACTCCTTAACCACAGGCTACCCGAAAACGACACTGATTTCTTGATATGTCGATTGTAATACTTGCTTATATGAAGCAATAATTCTGCAGCATCACCAAATCCAGAGTTTAAAAGGGAGCAAGGGAAGAATGGTTGCAGCCCCTGGGATTTTATTAACAGCCCTCTGAATGATGAAATAGCTAAGAATTGTTTTGTTTCATTTGTGCTGCATGCAATTTCTTTCTTCAGACAAGAGCTTGCAGGAATTTGTTTTTCCAAGTCACCCCCTCCTCTCACCCATCTAAAAAGTTAAACGGTTGTCCCCTTACCTAGGTCAAAAGAGTAAGCAACTCGGAGGTTACTTATTTAGCGGCATCTTTGACGCGCATCAAAGGTGAAGTCAAAACCGATATCATACTTTACTTTACTTCTGACAGGCTTTAAAGGTGCAGTAAATCCAATTTTTCGTCCCGTGCAAGTAGCCATTATAGTACAGCTATGTAAAATAAGTAAAGCCATCTCGACAATTACATGTTAGAATGTTATTTGAACGTATCACTCTAAATAAATATCACCACTCTACAGAACGAATTGCCATAAATATTTATATATTGACTTATATATTATTTTTTAACTTTTTTAGGTTGTGCGTCGCCTGTGGTTTAAAGAAAACCCGGATTGCAGTCAATCTCAAATGGCTTTTCTTCGTTCTAAGAAGAGGATCACGGCAATGGTTATTCTTGTCAGCATTATCTATGTGATTTGCTGGGTTCCAACTTTGATGATCTATTTCTTGGTTAGTGTTCTGCCGTCTGAATCAATGTATTCAGTACTCCACAAGACCACTATAGCTCTGGCAACTTTTAATTCCTCCGTCAATCCTATCGTGTACAGCTTACGAAGCCATCAGTTTCGAAAAAGTCTTTACAAATTGATTTGGTGCTACAAAGAGAGGCGTCAAAATATTCAGGTAGTGCCTTTACGATAACTCAAGGGAAAAATTTGGAATGCTGGAATGCAATACAGCCATTGTAAAATAATTGTTATAATCATCAATTTACGATGTCTTAACTCTGAAGTCATTTTGAAGTTGCAAAAACAAAAAGTCACTGAAAATAGACTGGTGTTCTTTAAAATTCTATTACGTCTGTCTATTAATGCCTCATTTCTATGAAACAACAACAACAACAATAAGCTTTATTTGCATGACTACAACAAAGAATTAGAGTATTGCAAAAGCTACTTGAAATTAACAATTGATTCCTTGTAAATTAAATATTAAAATAATTTGAAACATATTAATCATTGTTTATTTTTAACCATCAGTAGGATTAATTATTCCGCAGAAAAGTTTGTCTCTCAATTCAATTAAAGCAAGATGATATAAATGAAATTAATTGGATGTTAATAAAATAGTTAGTAGGATTCATCAGATGTGATAATAAGTTCTCATGTGATTGTAGGTGTAGAAACGGTATTTTAGGTTCTAGTTTAGAGAAGAACATATCTCTTATCGACGAAAAACTTGTACAATCTAATAAGCAAAAAGTGAGTTTCATCTTCAATTCTGTTATATTACAATTGCAGAGACTGCAGAAAACTTGTCCAGGTAGAAGGGTTACCGTTCCAGCCGAATCAACTTTAGCGAGCGATTACATAAGAAAAAAGTTGAGTCCTTTGCCCGAGCTAGCAGCGCTCATGCATGCCTTCAGCGCATGCGCAAACTCTGATAGGTCGGGCGTCTTGAACGAGTTGACCCGGCTGGGCGAGGTAAAGTGTTATTAAAATATCACCTGGCTAAGAAGCTTAGTTACCTTTCAAATGTAGGTGAATTTTCTTGCAATTAAATTCTGAGTGATTCTAAGGACTGTGTTCGCATCCTTCTGAAAACTTTGTATTAGGACGTTTCACGTCGTAGCTGTGCAGAGGATGTCAAAGAAATGACTCAAAGAGTTTGATGCACTTGCAAAGCTCCTGTCAGTTGCAAATAAGTCTGTTTCACTCAATTTGGTGACAGTTCCCACTATTTCAATTTTAATACATTTCGTGACACAGTTCCTGCTTTAAGCTCTCTGAGTTATTCCAACGGAGTGTTTTTCTAGGTAATCATCTAAATTAATTTTCAGATTACGAATGAAATGAGCGGGCCAACTTTTATTGAGAGTTATACCATGAGAAGTTATCGCCGTTATTGGCTTACACCTAGGAAATTATCGTCTTCTATTTTTTGATGGTTTGAGAATAGTTGGTAACCGCTCGCGCTCCTCTACCTAGTACTGCAATGTCGGATAATAAGGCCAAGAAGTTCTTTTATTTGGTGGCAAAACAAGAAGATGATGTCTCCAGCTTTTCAATATTCAAACAGTGCGAAAGCCATGCCGAAAAAAAAAAAAAATCACAGAATTGACGTAACAGCAAAAGTTTAAAAACACATTTTATGTCCAACTGGCTTCGAACTTAAACAAATCGAAATATTAGCTTTCAAAGGAAAGATGACATAACTATAGGAGAGATTTAGAATTACGTTTATGGTCCCAAACGACAAACTTCAGATTTAAGGTGTATTGGGAATTTCTAAAATTACGAATAGCGAGATACATGTAAGAACTGTCAAAAATAATTCATATGACTGACATGAAATCAAATTTTGGACAAGAGCATACAGACAGGTATTATTTCCTTGGACTTCGCAAAGGCTTTTGACTCCGTTGACCACAACATCTTTCGCGCCAACCTAAGGGCATACGGTACGTGTCTCTGGACAATTTTAAACTGGTTCAAGAAATACCTGAGTGGGCGGGTCCAGCGTGTTGAGACCATGGTTGATGACACAGCCTCGCAATGGGCTCCTGTTATGTCTGGTGTTCCGCGAGAAGTCTTCTTGATTGGCCCAATACTCTTTACAATTTTTTCATTAATGATCTCCCAAATGCGTCCAAAGTAAAGGTTGTGACAGCTCTGTAAGCAGATGACGCAAAAATATTTAACTGCAATAGTTTGCAAGAAGACTGAATGGCATAAATCCAGGCAGAATTATAATTATAAATTTTTTCTTTATTCATATGTCTGCTTTTTACTTCTTTCATGACTGCAGTTTTGCCCCACTGAAGTGTCCAAAAAAAATTGTGCAGTAATCGAGAAGTAAACTGAGAAAACCTATCTCGTGGTGCAAACTAGCCTTTTGCTGAGTTTGCCTTAAACGCAGTTGTAACTCTCTCCATGACGCTTGAAACTGTTCGTTACAGGAGCAGATTTCCTGTTATCACTTAAATGAAGTATTGACCCATTTACTGCTGGTTTAGGCTCATGTAAAAAAAATGAATTTTCTTCTAACCCAATGCTACTGTTCAATTGCAGCTTGCTTATTGACATCTATCTGTAATATCATTTAGATTTTGTGTCTGAGACACAAAAGAAACAAACTGAAACTTCAATGCACTGCCCTGCACCTTTTACCACCTGCAGTTAATGACAGAATTAAACGGCATGTACACAAAAAAGGTAAACTAAAAATATTAAAATAAGCCCCGCATATCTCCATGCACGTCACTGAAAAGGTTGTTGTTCTAGTTTTTAAAAGTAGCAACATCAAAAGACTTCAAGTTAGAATAAATCAGAAGAAACGACTTCAAGTAACGGTACGTACACCGCAATTATTTCTGTTTGTCAGTTTTCAAAACCGCCTGAGTTTATCGTATTATTACTAACAGTGAAGGTTTGATGTCAGGTCGTGACAGGAGGTAACCGTCTTAGTTTTAGCTGCATCTATTATATTTGAAATTTACTAGGAGTGTTTCTTTTTTGTGTGTCCCCAAATTAGTATGTTTTTTCCGCTAAGCTATATGGCTCTGACACATGAGATAACGTTTCTGTCTGTCTATCTATATTGTAATAGCCCTTTTGGGCCTTGGTAAATGTCATGCCTTGAAATGCTAAAAATCATTTTGAGATTAAAAAAGATATGCCGCCGTGTCAAGTATGAATTCTCTGGAGTTCTTAAGCAAGCAAAACGCCCACGAAACTTTGAAATCTTACTGGAGATGTAGTTTTGATTGCCTACCGAAGGATAAAACAAGTTAGTGAACGATTTTGACAATGTCATTATGACGATGTCTTGGCTGGAATTTACCATGTGATTAATATTTGTTTTAGCAGAAGAAATAAACAGACTGTCAGTACCTTTTTGTAAAGGTCTCTTTCAGATATTCTAAAAAACGAAAGAGAAAAGGTCCGAAAAAGTCAGCCGAGAAAGAAAGTAACTACGAAAGAAATATTTTAAACAGTTGATGTTGCTGCGCCTTTCAGAGCTGCGTTTAACTTCTTCCTCGCCCATGAGAATGTTGTTTTACTAACGGTGGAGGGGGAGAGGACTTCAGCACAGAGTTTCTTTGCAAGCTAAATATTTCAAGTGGAAGACAGCAATACAAAAAAGAAACCTTTATTTTAATTGGCAGACTTATCACAATTACGCTTCGATCCACAATTACGTCCACTTTCGTATGATTTATTGGCATTGATCAAGACTCTAAATCTCCCGACAATAGAAGAAAAGCCCGCTAAAGGGACGGGATTTTTTTCTTTTCTTTTTCTTTGTTTTAAGGTACTTTAAAAATGCCGTTATTTTGCTCATAGCACTAAGCGCCGAATTCTCTGTGAATATCAGTGCGAAAGCTCAGTTATGATAAGGTAATACAGTACAGCATTAGAGCCATTGGGATGTGCCCAGCACCCATTTGAGCAGGTGGTGGTAAATGACAATTTTGAAAAGCAGCAGTGCTGTTAAGCAGCAGCAATTGACAGTATTCAACCTGAGGAAGATGAGTTTCGTTTATGCGAGCTGCGCATTTTGTTTCTCAAGGTTAGTAAGAAAAGGAGAAATAAAACTTTAATAAAAAACATCCAATAAAAGATTACAGTATACAAGCATAAGATAAAAGTGTCATCCCAAAATCATTGATAAGAATGTATCTAAAATAAAAAGCCTTAGGCTTGGGGAAAAAAAGAGAGAAAAATGTTCAAAACAATGCTTGAAACGTGTCTACTTTATCTTTCCAATCACATTTGCGATTTCTGCCCCGCTAAAATCAGTGTTCAACTCATATTTAGTTGTTTTGAGCCTCTTACACATAAAACTGCTGATCTCAATAGGTTAAAACATAGTTTTGCTCTCAACCAATAAATCATAATGCTATAACCCATCTGCCTCTTATCGGATACTTTTTGAGCTAGTTCGATAAGAAATCGCTCGGCTTCTCTTTTTTTAGTACCGTTTCCACCATATGGTGAGAACACGAGAGGGCTGAAGGAGCCATGTTCGACTTCAATAATTCGCTGGTTGTAGTGTCGCTTTTTCTCGTTCTCATTGCTCGAGAAAGTCGTGTCAAGTTCCTGGTTAAGGTGACTCTTTGCAAACGGGTTAAAAAACCCTGATATCAAAAAAGGCACGTTGCCCCCTTTGCCAAAAACCGGGCGCGGTGACATCCAAACGAGCCTCATCAGAGGAGTTAGCACTGCTGATTAAAACTTCTCCTGTCAAAGGCTGATGGTGTGGCTCGACCTCAACATCATGACATACGTCCTCGAGAAGGGATGCGAATAGGTCTCGCACGTCGTCATGCCTCTTATGGACAAATCCGCCTTTCATACACGACATTGCATGATCAACATCGAATCTCTTGCCGCAAGGACATGTAGATGGAAGGTACTTCGGTGTCCAGCGGAACCTATAAAGACTGAGCGCATCGTAGAATTCCCTTTTGTTCAGGTCGAAGTTTTCTGACTTTAATGGCAATTTTGTCAACCAACTTGAGGCACCCCTCATCTTTCCTGAGTCATTTGCCCTCAGTTGTTCTGGGCTAAACTTCTCACGAAGCTGCTGTAGGGTGGTGTTATTCAGCTCTTCCCTGGTGTTGGTAATCCGTCTCCTTGAGGTCTTGAATTGTTCACTATCCATTGGTGCTGTGCTGTCCTGATTGCATGATATGTTCAATCAGCTGTTCAGTAGCTGCGCGGGAAACTCAATATCAGCAACAGCCGAGAAGATAGGTATTGCCAAACCACCTTTCTTTGCAGGTAAGGAGAGCAGAAGTCGCTCATCTGCGGAGCACATGTGGCCATCTGTAATTGCTGGAATAAATACATTGTCAACAATTACATCCAGTCGCGTCAGGTTTTGCTTGATGTTGGGCATTGTTCTGATGTAATACGTCAATTTTTGTCTTTGCAATCTTCGACAGGACTTTCAGTTGGTCACACTACGAGCTTACCAGTTCCTCAGCGTATTTGCCGCATCTCCTTTCACTTCCAATGTAGCCGCTAAGATATTTTCTCCCGTCAATTGTGACGTTGATGCTGATTCCTCCAAAGATTTCTCGTGCTTTATCCTCAACTGTTGGCTTTACAACAAGCCACCACTTTGAAGGGTTCGAGTTATATCCCAACTTAGGACCCCACAACACAATGTTATCCCACCAGCGTCGCAGTTCTAGCAGTTCACCTGCTCCACCAAGATTATCTGGAAAGGTACACATAAGAATGCTTTATTTTTTCTGATTTTTCCAAGCCTAATTTGCACTGTTTTTTTTTTAGACTTTTTGAGAAATTTGTTTTTGAAATTTATATCATGAACACTTACCATTTAGGTCATTTAATTGTGAAAAGTATCCCTAGGCTAGTTACGAGCAGGTCCTTTTAATTAGGTAATGTATTTAATTTCACCAGGACATCAAATGTTGAGAAATTCCTGTTCACTCTACCAACTAAAGATTTTTGAGAGTTTCAAGGAAATCTAATCTCACAATTTTCTTCACAGAAAAAAAAAGCTGACGCCAAACTTGAAATTTCTTGCCGAGTAAATTTTTATTTGGGTCTTAATAATGAGCAGTTTTATTAAGAATTACTAAACTGCCAATAACGAATCTCGCTTTGGGTATCGAATTCCCCTCAAAACAAATTTCGCGAACTTTGCTTTGGAAGAGTCGTATCATTTGAACTGTAGTAAATACTCAGGGGTTAATTTATCTGTAAGTCTTGCGACATTCAAATTCTGCGTTTTGATAAAAGAAAAAAAGACGTGTCTAAAGAAATTTATTTTTTTGCAAAATTCATATAATTAAGCTACCGTCTGGTTGTCTAGTTTATATTGACAATACAAAAATCTATTCATCGCCAGTACCGGTCAGCGGTACTATGAGTTAGCATGCGTTATCTGTTGTTCGTAGCCTTGCGTCCGCCATATTGTTACTGTTACTTGGCCGCTAGTTGTTTCCCAGTTTGATTAAAGCCTTACACGAATTGGTCGTGCCTTGGTTCTTGTCTTATCTTCCTAACTGGCGTGGTGGCAGCCAAGCCTCACCTTTTTACCGTACAAAGTCACTTTTAAGCCTCGACCGCAGGAACCAAAACAGTGTATCCTTCGCTGTGGAAACACGTCCCGGAGTTTTACCTCGTGTGTAATGGCGTCTTCTCACCGCGCACCGAAACAGTGGTGCCTTTCCAAGGTGGAAACTATTAATAGCTTCGAGAATTGGAAGCAAAATCTGCTTTACACATTATCATTGGACAGCAACTTCGCCCCCTTCCTAGCCGATGGCGTTCAATGGTCGAAAAAGACCAAAGCCCAACCACTTCGGGGACTCGAAGCCGATGGTGATTCCATACCTCTTGCTCGACGCCTCACCGCTCGACAAAAAGTCAACTTTCTCGAGCTGATGCTAGGTCAGATCGCGAATTACTGCCCTATCATTTCCCGAAGCACTTTGGTGAAAAATTCAACGTCACTCGAATACATCTGGCAAACTATTCGCCAGCACTTTGGCTTCCAGGCCACCGGCGCACAATTTATCGATTTTTCTTACATACACCTCGCAGCAGATGAGCGCCCTGAGGATCTGTACCAACGCCCCATGGCTTTTGTGGAAGATTCCTTACTACGCGCTAACGGTTTAACTCACCATGCGAACATGTTGCAGAGGATAAGGAACTAACCCCTACCCTAGAAAACTTTGTCGTTCTTACTTAGTTGCGACTCATTCACCCCAGTCTCCCTCGTTTAGTCAAGCAACGTTACGGCACGGAGTTGCGGTCTCGCACCCTTGCCTCAATTAAACCCGAGATCTCTCAGGCACTTAGCTCTCTCCTCGAGGAAATCCGCGCTTCAGACGATGCTAAGAGTCTACGTGCCGCGGAAGCTGATGATTTTCGTCGCCCCCGTCCGGGCGGCAGGAGTGACCCTAAGACCCACAGCAGACAGCCCCGTCAGGACAAGGTCCGTCCCTTATGCAAGCAAGCCGGTCGCTCTAACACAAACCACTTCCTCTGTCAGTGTACCTTCCTCCTTGACAATGACAGGCGCTTCATGGTAAAAGCGAGACAGATCGTCGGCATACTGGACGACGAACAAGACACCAACTACGACCTTGATGCTGATCCACCCTGTCCTGAAACCACTTTGCCTACCCCTGACGTTGTTGCCTACCGTGTCCAGACCCGTCAATCTCCTTATATGGATGTCTTTCATGGTCACCGTGTTGTACGTATCACCATTGACAGCGGAGCCACTGGAAATATGATCCGTCACTCCACCGCGAAACATCTTGGATGTCCAATTATATCATGTGCTCAGTCCGTCCAGCGGGCAGATGGCTCTTCTCAGCTTCAGGTGGTCGGAGAGATGCGGACTTCCTTCACCCGCGACAACACCGACTTTACATTCGAGGGACTTGTCGTCGAGGATCTTGACGTCGAAGTGCTTGTCGGGACCCCTTTTATGGAGGCAAACGACGTTGCCGTGCGGCCCGCCAAGAGAGAGGTGCTACTTGGCAATGGCTCCACCTACACATACGGTTCCCAGGCCCCTCCCAGCCCTCCCACAACCGTCCGCAGAGCCTTTGTTCTCCGTGCTCCTACTCCCTCCAAGACTGTTTGGCCCGGAGAATTCTTGGAAGTACAGCTCCCCGACGATGCCCCCCCCCTGATTCAGAGTATGCACTTGAACGCCGCACTGATGCACCTAGTTTACGTAATCTCAAGCCCTCTCAGCTACCAGGTGTCGTTTCCAGTGTTGTGCGGGCAATCCGCATACCAAACCTGTCAACCGAACCTCGAACGCTTAAGCGTCACGAACACTTCTGCCAGGTCACCCCCGTCTTCGAACAAACAGAGGAGTCACCGACAAGTCAGCCTCCTACTCAGCATCCGTTACCACCCTCTCATGCTAGCCACTCTGCATCCGTCCAGGTAGACCCAGACCGCATTCTCCCTGAGGCTGTCAGAGCCAACTTCCAATCTCTGCTCAGTGAGTACGACTCCGTATTTGACCCTCAGTTCCCAGGTTACAATGGATCCGCAGGTCCTTACCAAGCAAAGGTCAACATGGGCCCTGTCGAGCCCCCACAGCGGAAAGGCCGCCTCCCCCAATATGCCCGCGATAAGCTCGTAGAACTCCAAGAGAAGTTCGACCATCTAGAGCAGCTTGGTGTCTTCCAGCGCCCTGAAGATGTTGGTATCACTGTGAATACCTGAACCCTTCTTTCCTTGTAAAAAAGCCGAACGGCGGGTTCTCGTCTTGTCACTGCCTTCGCTGACGTAGGCCGGTACAGTAAACCCCAGCCATCCTTGCTGCCTGACGTGGACTCCACCCTGCGCCGCATCGCCCAGTGGTCTCATATCATCGTGACAGACCTGACAAGTGCCTTTTACCAAATACCTTTGGCTAAAGAGTCCATGAAGTATTGCGGCATTGCCTCTCCGTTTACGCAGACGTCATCAAACGTTCTCGCCAGCTCATCTTTGTCCTCCGCGAGACTGTGACCTCTTACACTTCCAGTGTATCTCTTGAAGACGAGCGTCATCAAACGTTACGTGACGCCATTGTAAAGCTCTGCTTAGAATTGCGCCCTATGGATGGCCCACCTGCCGTGATCCGTACTGACCCTGCCCCTGGCTTTAAGGCTCTCGTTAACGACCCTCTCTTAAAGAAGCATAGAATTACAATTGAGCTTGGTCAGGCCAAAAATCCGAACAAGAATCCCGTAGCTGAGAGAGCAGTCCAGGAGTTGGAAACGGAACTTCTCCGCCAAGAGCCTTTAGGCGGTGCCGTTTCTCCCCTCACTCTCGCCGTAGCCACTTCTGCCTTGAACTCTCGTATCCGTTCACGTGGCCTATCCTCGCGAGAAATGTGGACACAGCGGGACCAGTTTTCAAACCAGCAGTTACCCCTTGCCGACGACCATTTAATTGCCCTCCAGCACGAGCAGCGTCTATCCAACCACCCCCCACAGTGAGCGCTCCAAAGCTCCATTGCACAACAGGCGTCTTACTCCTGTAATTGATGTTGGTGACCTAGTGTACCTTCATTCCGATCGGAACAAGTCTCGAGCCCGCGACCGCTACCTTGTTGTAGCCATAGATCCACCATTCTCTGATATCAAAAAGTTCATTGGATCCCAATTACGCAGCTCATCTTTCCGCGTCAAACTTACTGAGTGCTTCAAGGTCCCTTCCGACTTGGCTGATCCCTTACATCCTCCTCGCCAGTGTCGCGGCCATGACTCAGATGACGAAGACTGATACCACACCTCACCCCCCACCCTCGCTGCCTGACATCCCTGATGCTATCTCTGCTTCAGCCCAGCATCTATCTAACACTCCTCCCTGTGTTACACCACCTGCTCCCGCCGTTTCTGTCGACCGCATCATGGACGACACAGCTGCCCAGCCATCTTGCCCTGAGGACCGCTCTTTGGAGAAGGCAGTCGTTTCAGCACACCCTGACCCCCCTGGCCTGCGGAGATCATCTTGCACTAGACGTCGTCCTGCGCGTTTTGAGGATTATGATACTGAACTATAGCCTTTGTTACTGATCTGTGACGTTTAAGTCAGTTTAAGAGCTTAAGTAGTGCTTTTAAGTACTTTCCTCTATGTTTTTGGTTCCAGTTTTCTCGCTTACACGCTATGTAAAAAAAAGGAAAAAAGAAGTCACGCCAGTACCGATCAGCAGTACTATGAGTTAGCATGCGTTATCTGTTGTTCGTAGCCTAGCGTCCGCCATATTGTTACTGTTACTTGGCCGCTAGTTGTTTCCCAGTTTGATTAAAGCCTTACACGAATTGGTCGTGCCTTGGTTCTTGTCTTATCTTCCTTACTGGCGCATCGTGAAAGAGACACCTGCGATTTGTTGAATAAGTATCTTTTTAACTGCTTTGGTCGCCCTTTGTGCGTATGATTTAAGTCTTCCCCGGTTGGGTAGATAACTACAACCAGTTGCAAAAGTACTTGAGACACTGTACCGTATTTTGGCATAAATGGCCCGTCCATGATTTTGTGCTTGTGATCCCCCCTCCACCCCTTATCAAAGTTGCTAGCAATACAAGACCATATTTAAAACTTGGAGGAACAACTTTGAATGGGAGGGAGGAGGGAGGTCAGTATTATATTTTACAGACCTGTGACAAGGAGCGATTTGAAGCAGGAAAGGTCGTTTTTCCGTGGGAGTGTCTCATCATTTTTGCAACCGGTTGTAGCTTTTAGTCTGATGAAGATTTTCCTGCCGTCTTAAAAATACCCCCCTTGAATTTCTGCTAAAACAAATCTTAATTACATGGTAAATTCCCCCCAAGACATCATCATAATAACATTGTCAAAATCGTTCACTAACTTGTTTTATTAAAATCCTTCGGAAGAAATCAAAACTACATCTCCGGTAAGATTTCAAAGTTTCGTACGTGTAGCTCATAGAAGTCTCGGTCTCGGTTCACGGTACTCTTAATCGTACTTCAGTGGATCAAAACTGGTAAGCTTGCGTCTTACAGTTCCCAGGAACTTGATTACTTCACATCATGATATAGGAATTATAGAATTCAAGGGAAGGGATTTGTAATCCAATAGTACACATACGAGCCGCCAGGTCGATTTTCGTGCACGCACTAGAGATCCTTAAATTCCATGGAGATAGTGTCAAAATGGACTCAAGTAACTACAAGGCGTTATTCTCCACACATTTCCTTGCGCACCTCAGGTGTGCACATGAAGCGCTTTCTGTCAGTTCATCTGTCCATAGACTCATTTTAGGACAGGGTATAAATTAGACTACGACAAGAGAGAAGCTCATTCTCTCTTGTTTTCAATCCTCTTCTGCTTTAAGCTGGAAGTGCATTTTTTAGGAAGGCATTTTGTGAAGAGAGACTTTTTTTAAGTAAAAAAAACCTCATAGCTTAAATCGATCATGTTTTAGCCAGCCAACTGCAGTTTTCATACGCTGTGTTCGATTGGATAATTCGGTAGATTTTTCCCTCCTCTCCCTTTTGGCTTACAGGCGGCGCACCCAAGTTTAAGAGGTGAAGAGAGACTTTTTTAAAGTGAAAAATTCATAGCTTATATCGATTTTGTTTTAGCTAGTCGATACAGTTTTCCTACATGGGTTAATTTGGATCACGAATTCAGTCGATTTTTCTCTCCTCTCCCTTTTGGCTTACAGGCGGCGCGCCTAAGTTGAAGAGGTGAAGAGAGACTTTTATAAAGTGAAAAATTCATAGCTTATATCAATACATTATGTTAATTTGGATAATTCAGTCGATATTTCTCTCCTCTCCCTCTTGGCTTACAGGCGGCGCGCCCAAGTTTAAGAGGTGAAGAGAGATATTTTTAACGTGAAAAACTCGTAGTTTGAATAAATCATGCTTTAGCTAGCCAATTGCAGTTTTCATACGAACTGATAGTTTAGATAATGCAGTCGATTTTTCTCTCCTCTCCCTTTTGGCTTACAGGCGGCGTGCCTAAGTTGAAGAGGTGAAGAGAGAATTGTATAAAGTGAAAAATTCATAGCTTGTATCGATCATGTTTTAGCTAGTCGATACAGTTTTCCTACATTGTGTTAATTTGGATAATTCAGGCGATATTTCTCTCCTCTCCCTCTTGGTTTACAGGCGGCGCGCCCAAGTAAAAGAGGTGAAGGGAGAAATTTTTTTAACGTGAAAAACTCCTAGCTTGAATAAATCATGCTCTAGCTAGCCAATTGCAGTTTTCATACGAAGTGATAGTTAAGATAATTCAGTCGATTTTTCTCTCCTCTCCCTCTTGGCTTACAGGCGGCGCGCCCAGTTTAAGAGGTGAAGAGAGATATTTTTTAAAGCGAAAAACTCGTAGCTTGAATTGGTCATGTTTTAGCTAGCCAATTGCAGTTTTCATTCGATGTGATAGTTTAGATAATTCAGTCGATTTTTCCCTCCTCTCCCTCTTGGCTTACAGGCGGCGCGCCCAAGTTTCAGAGGTGAAGAGAGATATTTTTAAAGGGAAGAACTCATAGCTTGAATCGATTATGTTTTAGCTAGCCAATTGCAGTTTTCTTACGATGTGATAGTTTAGATAATTCAGTCGATTTTTCTCTCCTCTCACTCTTGGCTTACAGGCGACACGCCCAAGTTTAAGAGGTGAAGAGAGATATTTTTTAAAGGGAAGAACTCGTAGCTTGAATCGATTATGTTTTAGCTAGCCAATTGCAGTTTTCTTACGATGTGATAGTTTAGATAATTCAGTCGATTTTTCTCTCCTCTCATTCTTGGCTTACAGGCGACACGCCCAAGTTTAAGAGGTGAAGAGAGAGAACTTTTCAAGTGAAAAACTCGTAGCTTAAATCAATCATGTTTTAGCTATCTAATTGCAGTTTTTCTTACGATGTGTTAGATTGGATAATTCAGTAGATTTTTCTCTTCTCTCCCTCTTGGCTTACAGGCGGCGCGCCAAGTTTAAGAGGTGAAGAGAGATATTTTTTAAAGTGAAAAACTCTTAGCTTAGATCGATCATGTCACTTAGCTAGCCAATTGCAGTTTTCATACGATGTGTTAGTTTGGATAATTCAGTAGATTTTTTTCCCCTCCCTTTCTGCTTACAGGCGATGCGCCCAAGTTTAAGAGGAGAAGGGAGAGTTTTTTAGAGTGCAAAAATTAATAGCTAAAATCTATCATGTTTTGGTTAGTCATTGCAGTTTTTTTTTTGGTAATCGTAATTTCCATGACTCTCGCTCTGGATAATAGTGTGCGTGATGTGTGTTGCAAGTGTACTGTGCATTCAAAAATATAATGATAGTTTCCTGAATTGTTTTGATTGTCCTTATTTATTCTTTATTCAATAGGTCGGCTAAAATGTAAGACAAAGATTGAAGCTTTAATGCAGAATGTTTCAAGTCTATTTGCCAATTATTTATCCTTTCGACAGTGCACGTGAATAACAACTTTGGGTGTCCACTTAGGATAAACAGGATAAAGTGTCAAAGATGAAAGATGTCCACTTAGGATAAACAGGATTAAGTGTCAAAGATGAAAGATTGCTCATTAAAATGAACATCGATGACAACTTTAAGACACGGCTAAGGGTCTGTAAATGTAATATAACCCTTGGTTCAAAACAATAGACTTGGCACCTCGCCCTTCACAAATTTGCGAAGATCGCGACGTTAAACGTCGCTATCCCCCGAAAATCGAGCCTGCGGCTTGTAATGATTTTAACTCTGCATTTCACTTTTAATTCTTTACCTTCAGCAAAGGCACAAGAGAAGCTCAGGAGGCTTTCAAAAATCCGGGAGGCATCAACCTCAGCTCTTCCTTTCCTTTTCCTCCACGTTTAGCTAGTAAGAATCTTTTGTTTCTTTCTGAATTTTCCAAGCATTTTTACGTTGTTTTTAAGACACTCGGATATATATATTTTTATTTTATGAATAACTACCATGCATTCATTTCGTTCCGTACTGTCTCATAGCGAGCAGTTCTTACGGCTAGTATATTATATTTCACAAGTATATCGAACTCAAGGTTGTTCAATTCTTATGACCGCTGTAGATATTCGAAATTTACGTTTTAAGAAAATCTGGACCTTAACTAGTTTTTAGGGAAAAGGCCGAAGCCAACTGTTGTAAACTTGAAAGGATAGTTCATGTAAGGCCAAAACTTCCGTGAGTGCTGTAGCCGGTTACTTTTATTATTTACTCGATCAGGATGTTCTTTATTTCCGGCTGTATTGTCAGTTCGGTGTCAGAATTTGTTGAACTAATCAATACAACAAGAAGGAAAAAACGAAGAAAGCTATTATCGTTAAGAACGCCGCCCTGTGTACCTGATTCTCCTTTGAACAAACTTAGCGAACGTTACTTTGAAGAGTCATATCAACCATGTTGTAGTCAAATTTTGTAATTTAAAAAAGGAGGAGAAAAAGAAGCGAACATCAACAAATTCAATTTTTTTTAAAAAAAGGACCAACGTAACAAAATAAAAGCACCGGATCCCAATAGAGGATCCAGGTAGCTATAAAGTATACGTATATAGCCGGCCGGCCCTAGATATATCAAAAACGGAAAGAAGCTGCAAGGCTGATTTTACAATATTTCGAAAGGCGCGGCCTTTTTTTTCTTCTGGGTCTTACAGATGACTAGGTATTTATTACTAAGACATTACAATTTAAAATAAAGGGTAGCGTGCAATATGATACCACTGAATAAATGCAATATTTGCCGCAATTGACTATTTTGCAAGAGCTTGTGTATACGCTAACTTTGACTTATCTACCATTATCAGTTCGAAACTGCTATGGACCAGTACACGGATTCTAAGTCAGCCCAGATTGGAATAACCACCATGTTTGGTGTTCTTGTGATCACAGACCTTGTTGGTAACACGCTTGTTTGTCTCGTTATTGTTCTCTATCACGAAATGAGGTATGCAGGCTACCTTTCACAGTTACGTTCCAATAATCGTTGTCTTAGTTTACCGTCAGGGCTTATTTTCGGAAAGGGAGGCCATGTCCTTTTTTTTACTACCAGTACCCCCGGGGGGGGGGGGGGGGTAGGGTGTGCCGCGAAGGTTCGTGAACCCTAACCCTTTTTAAGGACTAAGAAAGCGAAAACTGATACCCTTTTTAAGGCCCAAAGCCGAAAAATGACACCCTATTCAAGGAAAGAACAAAATTATTCATAGCATGGAAAGGAAAACTCTATTTCTCCTCTGTAACATTGGATGTATAGCATCAAGCATAAAATACTAGAATACTTAAGTTTAAAAGAAACCGTTCGTTTAGGCGGCATTTTCACACCGCAGAATTAGGTAATACAATTAAGCTACCCTATTTAAGGACCGAGAACCTCAAAAACCATACCCTATTCCTCGGCACGTACATCGGCGCGTACTCGCAAAAATCTCTATGTTTCTGACAACCTGGAAGCCAACAAAGGTAATTTGCGCAAAACATGGAATGTTGTCAACGAGCTAACTTCACGTAACAGTGGTAAGTCAACGAATATTTTGGAGATCAAGGTAGATGATAAAATAGCAAGTAACCCTTTGGACATTGCGGAAACTATTAACGATCACTTTACAAAAGTTGCGCAAGTATTAGCACAAGATATTCCTGTTGTCGATGTTAATCCTGAGTCTTATTTAAAGCCCACTGATCATTCGTTTTCTCTGCAAATTCCGAGTGTTGATTGTTTCTAACGTTTTGTCGAAAATTGATGAAAAGAAAGCCACCGGTCTTGATATGATTCCGAGTAAATTGTTGAAAATGGCTGCTAATATCGTCGCACCCTCTCTTACCTCAATATTCTCAAAGTCTATTCTCACTGGGATATATCCAAACGATTGGAAAACAGCCAAAGTGACTCCACTTTTAAAAAAAAGGGCATTAAATCGGACCCTAACAACTACAGGCCAATATCTGTAATCCCTATAATTTCGAAAGTTTTTGAAAGAATTGTTTATAATCAACTTTTCCATTATCTAGATGATAATAAATTGCTACTAGGTTGCCAATCAGGGTTCCGTTCTCTACATAGTACGCTCACGGCTTTGCTTGAGGCAACAAATGCTTGGTCAGTAAACATCGACAATGGCCTTCTAAATGGCGTTGTCTTTATTGACCTTACTAAGGCATTCGACACCATTGATCACGAGATCATCTTGCGTAAGATGTCATACTTGGGTGTCGATCAGGCAGCTATAAAATGGTTCTCGTCGTACTTAAGTGGCCGAACCCAAAGATGTAATGTCAGTGGCAAACTATTATCTGCTCGTACCCTCAGTTGTGGCGTGCCGCAGGGTAGCATATTGGGTCCTTTGCTATTTTTAATTTACATTAATGATCTTCCCAACTCCCTGCGGGGCCCCGTACCAAGAATGTTTGCCGATGACACCAACCTTACGTTATCTGCTAAGACGTTAACAGAGCTTAAGCTAGCTCTAACCCCTGAATTAAATAACCTTAGCTGTTGACTGAAAGCTAACAAGCTCAGTTAAAATGTTGCTAAAACAGAGCTAATGATTATTGGATCAAGACAAAGACTATCTGCCCAATGTGACGATGTAGAAATCAGAATTGATGACCAAATTATCAAGAGAGTCGATCATACCAAATCCTTGGGTCTTACCATAGATGCTCAACTCTCTTGGGGTAAACACGTTGAAGAGATTTGCAAGAAAGTCTCTTCAGCTATAGGCGCCCTAAAACGTGTGCTGCCCTTTATATCCAAAGAAACTGCAATTCAAATTTATAACGCTTTAATTATGCCTCATTTTGATTACTGCAGCCCCGTCTGGGACTGTTTGAGTGGTTACTTGAGTGATAAGCTCCAAAAATTACAGAATCGTGCAGCCAGAGTTATTACTAAATCACCCTTTGATGCAAGCTCAAACCACCTTCTCTCCACCCTCAGCTGGGAGAGGCTATCTCTTCGACGAAAGAAACAAAAAGCCTTAATGATGTATAAAACCATGAATGACCTTGCTCCAGAATATCTACAAAGTCTTTTCTCTCAGCGTCACTCTGCTTACAACTTAAGAAACTCTGAGGGAAGGCTGACCCTGTCCAAACCAAGCAACAATTATTTGAAACGAAGCTTCTCTTACAGCGGGGCCATGTTATGGAATAACTTGCCCAAAAACTTAAAAAACGCTGCATCCGTTGAGCATTTTAAGCGAAATATCAAGAAGGTAGCTGATATATCGGATTCCCACACGGCAATCATGTAAAGCAGTTGTAATTAGTTTTAGTTTTTAACTTAAGCTTAACTGATGATTTCCCGTGTTCAAATAAAGATTTACATACATACATACATACATAGCCCATATATGGGAGTACCCCCCCTCGGGACCAGTACAGTGTAAATCAAGATTTAATCCAGCTTTAAGATTTCCAACAAATTGAGGACTTTTGCCATGGTGCGCAAGTTCTCTTCCCTAGCTAATTAGCCTTTCTAACTGACCTTACCTATTGTCATCAAACTCGAAAAGTTGAATTGCTCTTGAACGGTTAGAATCCTGTTAGCATTTAATAGTATTGGACAATGCAATAATTGTTTTTACGTGTCTTTCCCATGCCTAAGGGGAAAACTAATAGAAGGCAAGTTATATTGGAACATGGTCAATACCGGCTAGCTCACCTCGGAGACAATTCTTGGAAGTGTCCAACAGATCTGCGAAAAGTCGCAAGTTGGTTTCCCTCCAGAGGTCTAATAACACTTCATTTTCACTTAAAATTAACTAATTTAATAATTATCAACCACAAATGGAGTTTTCGATAAGCATTTTTTCCTAAAATTATACCTTGAAAATGTTCATTTTAAAAAAGAAAATATTATTTTTCAGAAATCCGGTAAACTTCTTGCTACTAAACTTAGCTGTGGCTGACATGATGTTTGCCCTGTTCATTGGACAGCGATTTGTTCTTGTACATCTTTACCCGCATCCTGTTGGATTATCTGGCAGTCTGCTTTGCAAGTCTCATAATCTCACGTGGGTTGGTGGGGCGGCCTCTGTCTTCACATTAGTGGCAATCGCTTTTGAACGCTTCTATGCTGTGA
The DNA here is from genome assembly GCF_958299795.1 of Porites lutea. NCBI lineage: Eukaryota > Metazoa > Cnidaria > Anthozoa > Scleractinia > Poritidae > Porites > Porites lutea. The sequence continues at coordinate 1,102,012 of NC_133206.1, forward strand.
TTTATCCCTATGGGAACAAGGGAAAAGTAACTTACGGAAAGTTGAAGGTTTGTTGAGTAATTATACCGGAAAACGCGTGGTCAGAATTTTTATCTGTACTGAAAATTCTAGTAGGTTTTTGTCATATCACCGCAATTCTAATTATGGTAAAGACAGGCATTCCCCTGGAGTTTAACAAGACGCTCCCATATAGATGTCATGGAAAAGAAGAAAATTCAAGATATATTATTTGCAAAATGGTTTGCAGACTAAGATAACCAGCTTAATCATAACCATAACAAAATTCTTAAACCTGATTGGCTATCAACTGCCCTGATTTCAGTCTTTTAAATAGGACAGTACGCGTCATGCCTAAATAATTGGACAGTACGCGCCATCACGCGCGCGCTTAAATAGCTTTTGTTTTCACTTCGAGCAAAAAAATCTCGGAATGTCTTGTGTTTTGATTCAAAAAAAGAGCCTGATATATCACAAATTTTGTTATGGTTATGATTAATTGGTAACAGAACTTCGTGTCGTCCAATTCGCAGGGGCACCCAACGTCAATTTTCGGAAAATATCTGTTCGGAAAACGATTTTAGATCTAGAATTTTCAGAACATTTGTTGTAAAATTTCCTACTTACCTGCCTCTCCTAGGATTTTCGAACATCTAAAAAATGGTATAAGTGCTCATTTTTAACGGATTTTTACCCTAAAAAGGTCACCTAGAATTTTCGGGAGCCTTTTTTCTGGCTGAAATTTTCGAAAAGGTTAGTTTTGATCCCTATAATTTTCGGATCACTAGACTTTCAGCTAGGAAATCCGAACAGATTAAACATTTTTAGGGGATAAAAATATGCCTATATCTACCGTTTAAATACTAAAATACGTTTAACAATGCTATGTCTAAGTGGTTTTGAACTATATTCTCGTTGGGTGCCCCTGAATTCGGTCTGTGATCATACTCGTAATTAAACAAATCGGACTTCCGCCGCTACGCTGTCGTCCGATTTTGTAAAAATCACTCGTATGATTACAGACTGAATTGGACTCCACTCAGTACTGTTACCATTACTTATAGGCTATGATTTGCCTTATTGGTATCTCCCGTCTCATGTAATCTAATTTTCCAACAATGGAATTGTTTAGACCTTCTCACAGTAAAGACAAAAGTATTTTTAATGATTGTTCTCATACTTACTTTTTCTTTAGATTTTTATACCCATTTCGTGGATCTGCGCAACTATACTTAATATTCCTCTATTCCTCACGGTGTATTTTGACGAAAAAACTAGTTTTTGTCTGGAATACTGGCCAAAGGACTGGCTCCCCAAGGCATACAGCCTCACCTGGTTTTTCGTTGCTGGCATCATTCCAGTTATGTTAATGGCTGTGTTGTACTCCAGAGTGGTGTACTCGTTGTGGTTCAAACATCAAAGGAGCGACTCAGAAAACACACGCCAGGTAACGTTACATTCATTGTAATAATGAATAATAATTAGTAGACAAACTTCTTAATACGGCTGTGTTAATCAGCGTTGACTGATTTTTAGGCTCGTAGATTTCGACCTTTGTCATTTCATAAGCTTATCAGTGACATTCCTATACTGATATTTTAATACAACCACATTGGGGATTTAATATTTTCTTGATAATTGTGTTTATAAATAGGTTGTTTATTCTTTAGGGCGTTCTGAAAGTAAGAAAGCGAGTCACGAAAATGGTTCTGACCGTGAGTATTATCTATGCTCTGTGTTGGCTGCCAAACCTGATCGTCTATGCGTTGGCCTACCTCAGTCCTTCACAGACATATGGCACCGTGCTTTATATCACCTCCATTGTCCTGGTCACGTGTAATTCCGCGGTAAATCCTTTCATCTACGTGTTCGTGAATCAAAAATTTCGTGAAAAAATTGAAAATCTGTTTTGCTGTGGGGCGACTTGCAGTGCAAATAGAGTGGAACCATCCGCTGCTTCAAGTCAGCACACTAACACTGCTACCAATAACAGTCAAGCTTATCCCAACCTAGCAGAAGATGACATCAGCCGTCAAGAGTTCAACCGCGAGTCAAACGTCTGACTAAGAACACGTAGTTATTAGTGTAGGTCAGATAAGTATGAGTAGCATATTTGTAGTGATTGCAAAGCAAGGGCAAGCAATGGACTAGCTAGAAATACTTTGTGGCAAAGTAGTTTTTCATTAAACATATAAAAATGTAAATGCAATAATGCGGCGATTACCGTAAATGGTCGAATTTGGCACGCGGGGAGCATAATTATTTAAGGTTGGGTAGAGAGGGCGGCGCTTGTCCGAAGAATTTGACCACCAGAATACATTTGTCTTCGTTTCAAATGAATGAAAACTCTAACACTAAACGCAAATAACTAGCCTAATTTGTGTGTGTGGTGCACATTCTTGACTTTGAACGTTTTGTTGTAACTAAGTTACTGATGCTCCTGTCCGCGAGCACTATTGTCGGAGGAGAGATGTTTAACATTAGACTGGGTGATGTCCACAATTGATCATTCTCTAGTTAAAAAGTTATCCTATATTCACTGATCGCTAGCGTACAGTGTACCGTATATTCCGTAATGACAGGTGTTAAAGGCCTTTAATAATAATAATAATAATAATAATAATAATAATAACTTTAGTAGTAACATCCTCGTGAGGTTTTTCAGGAACTATTTACAAACTGTTTACAATTTATAAAAGCAAAAATGACAATAAAACTCGAAATCACAATTTATGATGGTATTCTACGAAAGTAAATTCTAGAGCTTATGAAGGAAATGTCTGCCTCAATAGTGTGTCTTTCAGGGCGCGTTTGAAAGATGCCAATGAGGCACTTTGCCTAAGTTCATTATGCAAGTTATTCCATATGTTGGCCCCTCTGTAGGAAAATGTGCGCTGGCCTATAGCCGTTCTGTATAGCGGAATCTGCAAAGAGTTCCGCGTACGAGTGTTACGAGTATGTATATTTGAGCGTTTGGTAAACTTGCTCGTTAAGTATTGAGGCGCAAGATCGTTCTGACATTTAAAGGTCAAAACGGAGTCTCTGTAGAATAATTGTTCTTTAACAGGAAGCCAATTTAGCTCACGAAGCAAAGGTGTTACGTGGTCAAACTTCCTAGAGTTTGTTACGATCTTGCTGGCAAAATTCTGAATAGATTGTAATCTGTTTATATTCTGGAGTGTGGTATTTGACCATACAGATGAGCAGTAAAGCATCTTACTATAGACTAATGACCTTATTAACAACTCTAGTGCTTCCTGGTGGAAGCTCCTCTTGACTCTATTTATTTGGCAAAGCTTTGCGAAACAAGGTGACACTACACATGAAATATGGTGATCGTAGGTCAGATGGGGGTCAAGAAAGACTCCCAAGTCCTTGGCAGAGTCTGTTGGCTTCAGTGTTTTACCCAAGAATACCACTTCAGGGTCTTCTGGTAACCTGCTTAACATCTGTCTGGTACCGAGGAAAAGGAGTTTAGTTTCATCGGGATTGATAAGTAGATGGTTCTCACAGCACCATTGAGCTACAATGTGAAGATCTTGTTCGAGCTTTTCAATGGCAGCATCAAGCTCAACAAGAGGAAATGACATGAATAGCTTTGAGTCATCAACATACGATTCTAGGTCGCAAAACGTCGGTGCCGTGGGTAAATCGTTGAGATAAATGCAGAACAACAATGGTGATAGGATTGCGCCTTGAGGGACTCCGTGAATTATAGGTAGAGTGTCAGAGTAGGCGGAGCCAATTCTCACGTATTACCTGCGACCAGTTAAATAGCTCTTGAACCATTTGACAGTAGAAGGTGAGGCTCCTAAGATGGAGCAACCTTGCATGGTCAATACTGTCAAAGGCTTTGGATAGATCTAATAGTACTAGTGCTGTTATCTGCTTTTTATCCATTGCTTCGAGTATCTTATCCGTGAGCAGGATGTTTAAGGTCTCTGTAGAATGAGCTTTTTTATTGCCGCTTTGGTGTGAGGTAAGGCGGTTGTTTTTTGTGAGATAGGCGCTGAACTGGTTTAAAACAATCCTTTCGAGGACCTTTGAAGCTACGGCTAGCAGAGATAACGGTCTGTTGTTGGCAGCTTTTTCATGGTCACCGTCTTTAAGAACAGGAATCACCTCAGCCTCTTTCCAGTTGTCAGGAAATGTGCTAGTAAGGATAGAACAATTGATGATGTCATTAAGAGGGCCCAATATGACAGGGAGACAGTCTTTTAGTACACGAGCGCTGATCTTGTCAGTTCCCGGAGATTTATTCGTTGGGAGAGATGTTACAATTCGGCGAACCTCTTCACGTGACACTGACCTTAAATTGAATGATTCCATAGAGGTAGTGTCTATGCCAGTTTCGGATGAAAAATCTCGGACTATGATGTTATGTTCTTCCCTCAAGCGCTGTGCTGCGTCAGCGGCATTTAAGCCGACTTTAGCAAAAAACTGATTGAATTCGTTGGTTAAGACTGCCACATCCTTTGTAAAGGCTGGTCTCTGCTTATCTTTGGAGGGGATGGCGCGATTATTAATTTTCCAGAGTGAGCCAGAGTTGTTTTTATTAGCTGTGACCTCTTCAAAGGTGTGATCTCTTTCAGCTTCTTGTAGCTTTTTCCTGACCAAGTCACGGGAATGTTTGAAATTTATCCACTCGGTGTCTTGGCGAGACTGTATGAATTGCTTCAGGAGGAGATCTCGTGATCTCATAAGATCCTTGATTTCCTGGTTCACAAAGGGGCAGGGTCTACTCCGAAGTTTAATTTGTTTCACGGGAGCGTGTAAGCTCAGGACAGACTGCAAAGTGTCATTTAAAATATTGAGCTTAGAGTCTACATCGGTTTGATCGAAGATAGTGAGCAGGGAATCCGCTTCCTTATCTAGATCCGTGACAGAGAGATCCACATTATACTTCTTGTAACTTCGAGTGGTAATGTACTGAGGGGTAATCTTGGGTTTCTTAACCTTGACCTTGACAAAAACAATTGAATGGTCTCTAATTGGTCGATGTATTACGCCGCTATCAAGCACTGAATTGTGCTTTTGTTTTCCTATTCGAAGGCAGGAGGCGCATATTTGAGATATTGGGAATCTTATTTCAACTTTCAATTCCTCAAAGATGTGGAAATCCAAAGCTTGAAATAAAAAAGTATGCATGATAGGCGTCAGAAAATGTTGATGTCATTACTTAACATTTGGTGTTATTGTATGTACACTAGCCTGTTCCAGGCAGGCCTCAGATAGTGGAGTAGGGCGCGAAATTAGAGAGCGGGAAAAAACAATAATAAAGACGGAAAGAGGAAGCCATGGGAGATATATAAGAGGATACCTTCGCTCTTCCCCACTGCTCACGTCGTCTGAACGCTTGGAACAGACTATGTATAGACAAATTTCATAAAGTTTTGTAGAGAAAGGGTATCCGTAAAATCCCACAAAGTTATTGCACACAAACTAATAGTCGTGGAAATTGAATACTGGGTTCCATTTTATTAAAAAACGTGTCTCTTACGGAAGAATAGCTCGGGCAATCAAGTAAAAAGTGAATTTAAAAGTGAGTTTTAGAATTGCAGACTGAGGTTACATACCCTTTCATTATATTATTTTATATTTACTGGGAGTTTTGTCAGAAATCAGGCCCAAGTTTTTCTTCCCCGTGCCTGGGCAGTTTGTAAACTTATAACCATACACATCTATTGTCGAACAAACACTAAGAAGTTCTCGCCTTGTTTTCAAGGACCTCTTTAAGTATTTTTTAAAATACTTAAAGAGGTCCTTGAATTAAAATTCACTTGACAACGAGGTCATCAACTCTCAATTCCTTTCCTCCTTTAAGAAAGTACTGAAGATTAAATTATTAAGCAAATATGAAAACCGATTATGAATCTTTCCATCTTCAACTTTTGTTCAATTCATGATGTAAATAAATCTAAGATCGAAACCCAGCACAAAAGCTCTAAGCACTAACTAAGGGAGCTCGGGTGAATAGTCTTGTTTAGCCACACCTATTATTTGAGTTTAAAACTACATGATATTTTGAAGTAAGGCATCTTGTCGGCGAAATTACTTATAATAATCGGTTGCGAAAACAAAGCAAAAACGTAAACAAAACGTCCTTGAACTACTTAACAGTTTGATGTCATTTGTCTCAGTTTGGCTTTTGATTATGTAGGGAAGGACAAGAATGAATTAAGAAACTAAAAGGATTATAGAGGATTCCCTTCCGAATTTCCATGAATCACTGTACTCCGATTTTGCTGTAAGGCCTTTCTGGTTCTGAACTTTAATCACGAAAAAGTACAGGTTTATACTCAGCTACCGCTCTCCGTACGGTATGCTAGAGAACATTTGATTGAGCTTGCAAAAAAAAACGTTTTTATCAAAACGCTGATATTAACGTGGTAATTAAGATTGAGAATACCTGATCTAGATGTCTCCGTTGCTGGATTCTGTGCTATGCGTATTTTAAATTGCAGGGAGGCAGGCGGACTTCCCATAAGTCAATAAAATGACTGGCAGGAGCAATATAATTTTCCAAAGGAGGATCATAATGAATTTTTTTTTGGTCCTAAGAGATTAATACACCTCACCTAGAGCAGTGCAAAGTTAGATAAATCTTAACAGCTTTTTCTAATATGTACTCTTGTCTAGTCAATACCTGACCGCAGCCTGATGCTGTTTCAGGCGTTAAAAACGGTTACAGGAGAAAGAAGTTTTGAGAAAGTCGAAACTAAGTACATTAACCCTGCATATTATCCAATAGATTATTATCTTGGCGTAAGTAATTTATTAGGATCATCGTTAATATGACGAAGTCAATATGACGAAGGTTGCGATATTCTAATCTTTGCAATAACCACTTGGATGGCTTGAAAGTGACCCTTCCATGATAGCCACTCATGGTTATATGAACATTAAGCCTTTCTTCATCCGGGCTTTTACTTCCGATCTAAATTGACTGGAATCGCAACAGAGCCAGACTGATTTTGTTCAAAGTTTTTTCTCTGGCAAGTGGTATTTTCGATTTTTGATCATCCACCTAAAATTTCATTTCCCTGTCATCTCAACGGTCAGGACTTTAAAAAATTAACTTTTATTGATCGAAATTTATTAAAAAATAGAGGACTAGGATCTGTGTTGCGCAGGCTTTCCAAAAAGAAACGTTTTATACTTCTATTGGGACCTTGTGCTGCGTTTGGCTGTCACCGTTATTTGTGAGCCGGACTGTTTTTTGTATCAGCACTGCATGAATCTGCTTTATTCTACCACGAAGTTATCATTTTCACCGTCCATAACTAGTTACTTAACTACTATTTCCCACTCCATATAGACTATATAAAAAGAACAAGCTTTCATTGCAAAGATTTTTGGGATTGTTTGCGGGGCGGACAATAAAAGCAATGACTGGTTTAATCAGCTGTTGTCTTTTGATTCCCGTTGACCAAAAGCTATCTTTGTCGGCTACATTTTCCAAAACGCTTGTACCTATTCTACCAGTTAATTATAAAATGGCAAAATGATATTCTCATATTCAGCCTAGTTTGATTGAAATTCTTGTTTTGAAGAGTACACTAAGAAAGATTCTTTTATGCGGAAATGCGCCTAGGTATCAATATAACGGAGAAGAAGTACCCCCAAGTCACCTTGCCGTTTAATATTGTTAACGTAAATAAAGTCCCACTTGGAAATTGAGCGGAAAAACTGAAAATTTAAAGAAATAAGATGTAATTGCTACTGAACAAACTTCCTTCAGCGTTATACCGTTTTTGTACGTGTCAAAAGCCATTTAACTCTCCTCTCTTTGTGTAAGAAGTACTTACGCTCATCTGGTACCCATTCGCCTTTCTTAGATCGAAGTGTTTGCTTGTGTAAGAGTGTTGGCAGCTAAAACTGTGGTAGGAACAACCTGCACACAGTTTTGGAAAAAAAATGGGACTGTTTGTAACCTAAAAGATTTTCAGTACCTCTCTTCTTGCAAATATATATGTAAGTTTACTCTTCCCGTTTTTAGATCAGTGATTAGAAAAAGACTACGTACGCGAGATTTTAGTAAGCTATAGTACAGTAAAAACCCATGTAAAAGAACCTAGATTTTTCCAACTTAGCCTAAATAGGTTCTTATAGAAATGGTATGTAGTGGGATTTTAGGCTACTTAGGTTCTTAAGGTGTTTCGATACAGTTTTGCAGAGGCCATACCGATATTTTTCATTCGCCTTCAAAGTGGCGATCGCTACAAAATTGTCACCAGTAAGTTGGATATGGATTGAAATTTGTGAAAATGTAGTTTTAAGTAGAATCGATATTAGTATGACAGCAATAAACAAAAACTTTGAAATTGATAAAAGCCGAATTTTGTGTGATCTAGACCAGCTACTGAAAATCCAACACTAGGAACTTAAAGTTTGATGTTTAGCAAACAATCTCCGTAAGAAGTAAAAAATTCTGTATGTTTGAATTCCGACTAAAACGAAAATATATTTCAAACCTTAAATTTTCAATAGCCGTGATAGATTACAGTATTTCATAAAAACGTTATAAATGACTCAAATTATTCTTTTATCATATTTTGATGCTAAGAAATTTTGGTGTATTTTCGTTCTTGCGATCTTGAAAACTAACCCGTTTCATGAGGAGCTTTGCTCAAGAAAAAAAATCTCAGCAGGCGCCGTAAATTGATGCCCTGGTACGCGATAGAAAGGTGTTTGCTTGGTGTCATAAAATTAATTAAGACCGGAACATAATAAGTAAACCAATAAGTATCCGCGAGAGACGCGTCATTTGAGCGCGAGGCAAGAGGCGAGGAGCCAGCATCCCACGCAACGGTTTTTTTGCGGCGTGACCTTTCTGTTTAAAATGAAAAAGATTTTGATCATTCGAAATGTACCTTCTTAAAAATAAAAGCTCGCTTCATCTACTCGTAGAAAGTAATTTACATGAATTTAGACTTACTGTTTGTCTGTAAAACCGATAAACAAATCCAGATCGGACTGCCGGTGATTTAGACGGGGCACGCCAGGCTTAAAAGACATTACGTTAAAGCATTTTATGTTTCCTTTGTCACTTTGATAAAATTTTTGAAGGAGCAACCCATATTTCATGTGGAAATATTAAATACTCGAGTGCCCGAGTCAGAAACATGACGTGACGTGTGTGACAAAGCGCCGCAAAAACTTGTTTCCAGTGCCGCTCAAATGAATGGACGGCAGCGTACTACATGTACGATTTTTTTTGTTTTTGAGGGTCAGGCAGCGATCATGCGATGTAAACGAGTTAAATTCTTACTAATTAATTAATATTCTACCTTAGACTTTCAAAGTTCAAAAGCGCTGTGGTTTTGATTTCGAAACCATTTGAAGTGAAGGCGACCGTCGACGGTATGAGTCTTCGTTTCCCATTTCGAGTCTGTCGAGGGTTACAACCCCCAAAAGCATTGGCATGCACTCAAAAAAGAAATATGTGGAGTCCGTCCGACGGGTTTCTCCAAAAATGAAATATTTAGGAGATTTCCTGAAAGACGTGGCAACGCGGGAACTTGAACCCGCCAAATCGGCCTCATGATGCCGTAGTGGAATTCAACATGATGCCAGGTACTGTCTACGTCGCTTCCACGTGCGTTTGATCACTGGTCTTCTTCGCCAGAAAAGCATTCCACCGGATGGCCTTGTAAATTCTGTTTTTCTTTAAGGTAGAGGTCAGACTAAAACGGACTTAAGTTACATATTAGTGATATTAGACTTGAGGTAAGTTTGTTTTTAGTCAAATTATTCCCAATACAGTGAGGTATTTCTGTTTTCTCGTCACTTCAGTTTAAAGAAAACATTTAGCTTTATTATTCTGTTTCTCTTGGGTAGTCAGTTTATTTATGGGCTTTTGTTATCTAAGGGCAAAATCTAATTTTTATCATTATTATTTTGTACTAACTGGTTTTGTTTCTCTTGGGTAGTCAGTTCATTTGTGGACTGTTGTTATCTGATGACAGGACCTAATTTTCATCATTTTCATTTCGTACTAACTGGTTCTGTTTCTCTTGGGTAGTCTGTTCATTTGTGGACTGTTGTTATCTGATGACAGGACCTAATTTTCATCATTTTCATTTTGTACTAACTGGTTCTGTTTCTCTTGGGTAGTCTGTTCATTTGTGGACTGTTGTTATCTGATGACAGGACCTAATTTTCATCATTTTCATTTCGTACTAACTGGTTCTGTTTCTCTTGGGTAGTCAGTTCATTTGTGGGCTGTTGTTATCTGATGACAGGACCTAATTTTCATCATTTTCATTTTGTACTAACTGGTTCTGTTTCTCTTGGGTAGTGAGTTCATTTGTGGACTGTTGTTATCTGATGACAGGACCTAATTTTTATCATAATTTTTTTTCATTTCGTACTAACTGGTTCTGTTTCTCTTGGGTAGTCAGTTCATTTGTGGGCTGTTGTTATCTGATGACAGGACCTAATTTTCATCATTTTCATTTCGTACTAACTGGTTCTGTTTCTCTTGGGTAGTCTGTTCATTTGTGGACTGTTGTTATCTGATGACAGGACCTAATTTTCATCATTTTCATTTCGTACTAACTGGTTCTGTTTCTCTTGGGTAGTCAGTTCATTTGTGGGCTGTTGTTATCTGATGACAGGACCTAATTTTCATTTTATACTAACTGGTTCTGTTTCTCTTGGGTAGTCTGTTCATTTGTGGACTGTTGTTATCTGATGACAGGACCTAATTTTCATCATTTTCATTTCGTACTAACTGGTTCTGTTTCTCTTGGGTAGTCAGTTCATTTGTGGGCTGTTGTTATCTGATGACAGGACCTAATTTTCATTTTATACTAACTGGTTCTGTTTCTCTTGGGTAGTCAGTTCATTTGTGGGCTGTTGTTATCTGATGACAGGACCTAATTTTCATCATTTTTATTTTGTACTAACTGGTTCTGTTTCTCTTGGGTAGTCAGTTCATTTGTGGGCTGTTGTTATCTGATGACAGGACCTAATTTTCATCATTTTCATTTTGTACTAACTGGTTCTGTTTCTCTTGGGTAGTCAGTTCATTTGTGGGATGTTGTTATCTGATGACAGGACCTAATTTTCATCATTTTCATTTTGTACTAACTGGTTCTGTTTCTCTTGGGTAGTCAGTTCATTTGTGGACTGTTGTTATCTGATGACAGGACCTAATTTTCATCATTTTCATTTTGTACTAACTGGTTCTGTTTCTCTTGGGTAGTGAGTTCATTTGTGGGCTGTTGTTATCTGATGACAGGACCTAATTTTTATCATAATTTTTTTTCATTTCGTACTAACTGGTTCTGTTTCTCTTGGGTAGTGAGTTCATTTGTGGGCTGTTGTTATCTGATGACAGGACCTAATTTTCATCATTTTCATTTCGTACTAACTGGTTCTGTTTCTCTTGGGTAGTCTGTTCATTTGTGGACTGTTGTTATCTGATGACAGGACCTAATTTTCATCATTTTCATTTTGTACTAACTGGTTCTGTTTCTCTTGGGTAGTCAGTTCATTTGTGGGCTGTTGTTATCTGATGACAGGACCTAATTTTCATCATTTTCATTTTATACTAACTGGTTCTGTTTCTCTTGGGTAGTCAGTTCATTTGTGGGCTGTTGTTATCTGATGACAGGACCTAATTTTCATCATTTTCATTTCGTACTAACTGGTTCTGTTTCTCTTGGGTAGTCTGTTCATTTGTGGACTGTTGTTATCTGATGACAGGACCTAATTTTCATCATTTTCATTTTGTACTAACTGGTTCTGTTTCTCTTGGGTAGTCAGTTCATTTGTGGGCTGTTGTTATCTGATGACAGGACCTAATTTTCATCATTTTCATTTTATACTAACTGGTTCTGTTTCTCTTGGGTAGTCAGTTCATTTGTGGGCTTTTGTTATCTGATGACAGGACCTAATTTTCATCATTTTCATTTTGTACTAACTGGTTCTGTTTCTCTTGGGTAGTCAGTTCATTTGTGGGCTGTTGTTATCTGATGACAGGACCTAATTTTCATCATTTTCATTTTGTACTAACTGGTTCTGTTTCTCTTGGGTAGTCAGTTCATTTGTGGACTGTTGTTATCTGATGACAGGACCTAATTTTCATCATTTTCATTTTGTACTAACTGGTTCTGTTTCTCTTGGGTAGTGAGTTCATTTGTGGGCTGTTGTTATCTGATGACAGGACCTAATTTTCATCATTTTCATTTTGTACTAACTGGTTCTGTTTCTCTTGGGTGGTCAGTTCATTTATGGGCTATTGTTACCTGATGACGGATTATTATTATTATTGTTATTGCTATTATTATCAACATCATTATTGAGTGATTTCAAATTATTTTTCTTTGATACAGGGCTATAACTTGCAGCAGGTGATGGAGTGTACATGTCTGCTTTGCTTTAGTTTTCTTTCAGAAATTCACATAGAATTTACTTTAGTTACAATTATTGCTTGGGTACTGCGATAAACTTTCAGCGACAGTGTGACAAAATTCTTTTAACCAAAATCATGAAAGCACCATCAAAACGTTTTTATTATTAGTATGATTCGTTAATTTCAAACGATGCTAATATATGTATGTAAAAATGAAATTATCTTGCTGCTTGTTACAGAGCTATCCGTACTGTAAAACGGCAAATGAAAAGTTATAACACTCACATGTCTATTAGTTCTTACAAATGATTTTGTCAATGAAAATCGACGACAAAAATTTCTCTTCTCTGGCTTAATTAAGAAGCTTGGGTTGCAAAAAAATGTGTTTGTAAAACACAACCGAGTCAATTATCGTACGTTAAATAAATCAAAGCATTACTTTAGCAAAATAGAATCTTAGGGTTAACTTCCCGTGGCTACAGCTGTGGCTAGTGCCGGAGAAAAGATTGGGCCACCAGATTACTTCAAACCCTCTGGTTGCCTTCCCTTTGCCGTGCCCTTTGAGCTTTGCGTTAGATCTCACGGTTTATTATTTCAGAATCAAGTCGCTATCAAAATGAAGCTGTTATAAGTCGGTTGTAGTTACTGATGTCCAAGAATTCCAAATGCTCCTGTTTCGGGAATCGTAGTTTCTCTGGGATTAAATCATTCTCATTGAGTAAACATTAATTTATCACAGGTAAGTAAATGAACTTAATTTATCACATCGAACCGCGTTGCTGACGCCGTTTTGTGTAATGTTCCTGCCGACTACACAGTAATAGACAGAAGATAGTATACTTTTAGATCGACATAATTGCAAATAATTTCATTCCTCCCGTAAGAAGAGATTATAGGCCGTCATTAAAATGTTTCTCGGGTGGTAAACTTTAGCTTCTCGTAATATTTTCTGAGTCGGCAAAGGGTTTATGTTTCATTTCCATTTTCTCTTTAGTAACAGATATAAACCCCGCTCTCGTTAAGGTTTGGTTCTTGATCTTCGATTATCCCATTCGAGTGATAGTTATTTTCCTTGCTATCGCCTTTTATAATTATGGTTGTGCGATCAATAAGGAGCTGGGTTTTTTTACAGTAGAGCCATGCCTTGAATACTATTTCGCGTGAGAAGTAACAGTTGACGTGTGTCTCCACGCGAGTAAAGGCAACAAATGCGCGTCCGTATCTGGAAAACTTTTTTATTATGTCAAGAAATGTCTTATTTACACGTCTCGTGATTCCCACGTCGGGTGTTTTTGGATGTCGGCAAGTGCGAAAAAAATAATTACCGAGGATTCCAAAGTAACACCTCAGTCGTATGAAGGCGCGAATTGTGATCTCCCGTTTCAGTTAATCATAAGCCATGGGTAGATTCAATCTACCCTTAGCCTAATTTGCATAATTTTTTTTGGTGAGCAAAGCCCGTCATGTCACCACCTGTATAAGTGCAACTTCATTCAAAATTTGGACTTTTAGCGCTTTTTTGTATATCTCTGAAACGACTCGAACGAATTTTTTTAAAGTCTCTTCACATAATCTTCATAATGTATATAATAAGGTCTGAAACTTTCATTGAGATTGATTCACTGCAACATCTTAAAATTTCAAGACAAACCTATCCTACGAACCTCTCAAAAATCTGTGTTACAACATTCACTTTTTTATCGTTATGCTAATTTTTCCAAAATATTAAAGCGCACTATACATATCTCCATGAGTACATTTTAGTTTGAATTTATCGCATCTTTTGAATGTAAAACATGGACAATACTCACACTGAAATGTACTAGTCATGGATATATGTATTGTCCACATTAATTTGGAAAAAATAGCACAACGTCAAAACAGTGAATGTTGTAGTGCGCATTCACCGGTTCGTGGAATAGATTTGTCTTTAAATTTCAAGATGTTGCAGTGAATCAATCATAATGAAAGTTTCAGACATTACTATATACATTGTAAAGATGTTATGTGAGGAGATTTTTAAAGAATTCGCTCGAGTCCTTTCAGAGATACACAAAAAAGCGCTAAAAGTCCAAATTTTGAATGAAGTTGCACTTAGACATGTAGGTGTTGGATTTTCAGTAGCTGGTCTAGATCACACAAAATTCGGCTTTTATCAAACCTACATTCTGACAAATTTCAATCTATAGTCAATCATTGGTGAAAATTTTATAGCGATCAGACAAGGATAAAATCACTTTAAAAATGCCTCTGAAAAACTATATCGAAAGACCTTAAATTCTTAATTTGATGGGGGCCCAGCGATCAGCACAAACAACTACTAGAGGGCATATGTGATATGGAATATGCTGCTGTATTAGGTAATTATTTAGAATACAGTTTAGATGAAAAACCATGCAGTAATTTTATCTCTCCAAAGTGCCAGCATTCATGTCTTTCATGCTGCAGTATCCATAAAATGCTCTGTTACAGTTTGAATCTTACTGACTGAAACCTAGACTTAATTTTTTCAGGTTGTATTTTCTTCTCTGCCTTCATTTGTGTAAAATAAGAACCTATTGAAAATTTTAGGCTAAAAAGGTCCTTATGAAAAGGGGGTTTAATTAACACTGTAGTGAACTAAGGAAGACGTTTGCCGGAAAAATCAGGCTTTAATCACCAAATCTCATTCCATGCAACATGGCGGTAAAACTACAACCACGAGGATTGCAGGCTCTTATATAAGGACAAATCTCACTTCATATACACTACACGAATTATCACAAAACTCGCAGTTCGAATGTTCCTAGTTCATAGCTCAGTTCGCAATGTCATTTACCACATTCACCCTGTCCTTAAAGATTGAGTCTAACTACTGGACGACGAATTCGTTTGGAGCGACGAACAGGTGCAGGTTCCACATTCCGTGCAGGTGTAAGTTCAGGTTGAGGTTCAGGTGGAGGTTCGGGCGCAGACGATGGTTCTGCATCAAGCGAAACGCCCACAGATGTGTCAACTGGCAAGTTCTCTGCTTCCACGGGAATACATTCTGGTGCTGGCTGGGTCTCAACAACTTGGCCCTTCGGCGCAAGGTGCTTCGTGGCTACTGTTGTCTCCCTACCATCAGGATAACGCACATGCGCGTAGTGAGGGTTTGCTTGGAGTAGTTCCACCTCTTCCACCAGAGGGTCCATCTTGCTTGTGCGTACCTGACGTTTCATGTACAGTGGCCCAGGTGTCGCTAGCCAGGTAGGAATGGAGGCGCCAGCGGACGATCGGCGTGAGAAACCAAAGAATCGCTCATGTGGAGTTTCATTGGTGGCAGTACACAAAAGAGAGCGGACGGAGTGTAGCACATCCGGGAGGACATCTTGCCAGTTCCTGAGAGGTAGGTTCTTGGATTTCAAACTCATAGTAACTGCTTTCCATATCACACCATTGCATCTCTCCGCTTGACCATTTCCTTCTGGGTTGTAACTGGTAGTTCGACTTGAAGCCACCCCTTTCGAAGTCAGGAATTCGCGCAACTCTCTGCTCATAAGTGAAGCTCCGCGGTCTGAATGGACATATGCTGGCATTCCAACAAGTGAGAACAGCGATGTAAGGCACTTAATAATTGCGTTCGTAGACACATCAGGGCATGGGAAAACAAACGGGAACCTGGAGTACTCATCAACAACCATAAGGAAGTACTTGTTTCCGTTATTAGTGGGAAGGGGGCCTTTGAAGTCGATGTTGATTCTCTCGAATGGCTGAGTGGCTTTGATAAGGGGAACCTTCTCTGGGCGATGGAACTGAGGTCTGCATTCACAGCATACAGGGCACCGGCTTGTCATCTTCTTAATCTCCTCAAGGGAGTAGGGTAAGTTCTTGGTTCTCACGAAGTGATTTAGTCTGGTGATGCCTGGATGGCAGAGAGCCTCATGAAGCTTGAAGAGGGAATCTTCAGTGGCCATGGCACACATAGCCCTGGATAGTGTATCTGCTGGGACATTATCTCTACCTGGCCGATAGACGATATCAAAGCTGAAGCAAGAGAGTTCCAGTCTCCAACGCAGGAATTTCTCGTTCTTTATCTTCCCTCGGTGTTGCTTGTCGAACATGTAAGACACTGATTTCTGGTCAGTTTTCAGGATGAAGTGCCTTCCAGCAAGGAAATGTCTCCAATGCCTCACCGCTTCTATTATGGCCTGGGCCTCCTTCTCTATGGATGCATGCTTCAGTTCACTGCCTTGAAGAGTTCGTGAGAAGAAGGCAACAGGTTTTCCATTCTGGTTAAGAGTGGCCCCTAATGCTACCTCGGAAGCATCGGTTTCAACCTCAAAGGGAATAGTCTCGTCAATAGCAGTGACAACAGCGTCTTCTATCGTCTTCTTGAGGCTCTCGAATGCTTCAACAGCTGGTGGGGGCAAAGGGAATGTCTTGCAAGAGGCAATTGGCTTGATTCGATCCGAGAACTTTGGGATCCATTGTGAATAATAGGAGAATAATCCGAGACACCTGCTCATGGACCTTGGGTCTTGTGGAATGGGGAGTTCTCGAAGGGGTCGTAAACGATCAGGATCTGGCCGTATGGTACCCTCTTCGATGATGTATCCAAAGATGGGAAGGCACCGGGTTGAAAAAATACACTTTTCAGTGTTATAACAGAGGTTCTTGCGTTCAGCAGCTTCAAGCAACTGTTTCAAGTTAGCGTCATGATCCTCTTGGTCCTTGCCGCAAATAGTAACGTTGTCAAGGTAGGGGAAGCTCGCCTCAAGACCATTCTCATCTACAAACTTCATCATCTCCCTCTGAAAACAGGCTACTCCATTGGTAACCCCGAGGGGCAGGCGAGTGAACTGACAGAGGTTGCCTCGAGCTTCAAAGGCTGTGTAAGGCTTGTCTTCTTCATTGAGCGGCACTTGATGATACGCACTTCGAAGATCAATGGTGCTGAAGACTCTGTACTGGGCGATCTTGTTGACCATGTCGGTTATTCTGGGCAATGGGAAAGCATCTAGAAGTGTGAATCGGGTAATTGTTTGTGAGTAGTCGATTGCTAGCCTCTTCCTGTGATTTTCATCCTTAGTCACAACGACCTGAGCACGCCATGGTGAAAGGCTCGGCTCTATGATGCCTTCTTTGTGTAGTCGTTTCACTTCTTCATCAATAAAGGCGGAATCCTCCCGACTATATCTTCGAGACTTCGACGCAATTGGATGGCAGTTTGCCGCCAGATTCGCAAACGGCTCAGGTGGATCTATATTCAACATGCTAAAACCACAGATGGCCAAAGGTGGTTCGGAGCCCCCGTAATGGAAAGTGACACTCGAATGCTGGGATTGGAAATCAAGACCAAGGATTAGGTCAGCACAAAGTCCAGGCAAGACGGACAGACGGTAACCTGCATATTCACGTCCTTGGTAGGTGAGGTTAGCGGTACACGTACCAGTGATACTGACAGTACTAGACACTGAGGTAGCCATGGATACTGTACCAGATGAAGGATGAATGGTGAGAGCGGCCTTCTCCACCAACCTTGGATGAATAAAACTTTCAGTGCTGCCACTGTCAAATAGGGCTTTGACTTCCAAACCTTCGACAGTAACAGTTCCCAAAGACTTTGACAGGGATTCAGGGGCACCCACTGTGGCAAGTGTGGGAGACCAGGCTGCAGCCGAAACTTTGTTCTTGCTGATCTTCTTCGAAGGGCAAACTTTTGCAAAATGGCCCTTTTTCTGACATTTAGAGCAAACTGCATCTCGGGCAGGACATCTTGAACGAGGGTGGTTACTGTTTCCACAGAAGAAACAAGTAGAGGCATCTGATCCTACTGCAGCTAGTGTGCCAGAATCTATCTGCTCCTGATCCTCCGTAGCGGTGAGTGGAACTGCTGCATTTACAGACAAAGGAGGACTAGCGTAGGATTCGGAATTACGCATAGCCAACTCTAGAGACCGTGCTTGATCAAACATAGTCTTTAAATCTAGCGTATTGTTCTCCAATAACCTCTGGCGTATCGAAGGTGAACGTAGCCCAGTAATGAAAGCGTCCCGGATGCTTTCCTCGCGGTATTTAGAGGCAGTAACACTTTGGAAATTGCAATCCTTGCTAAGTGTCTTCAGAGATTGAAGAAATTCATCCAGCGTTTCGTGAGGTTGTTGGCACCTCGTCGCAAGTAAATGGCGGGCAAATATTTCATTCCGAGGCTTCACAAAAAGTGCTTGTAATATTCCCACCGCTGCTTCATACTCTGTGCACTCCCCGATGTGTTGAAAAATTGAGGGAGACACAAAGTTCGCCAATACCGAAAGCTTATCGAGGTCATCCTGCGGTAGGACAGCCAAGAAGTTATCGAACGTTCGTTTCCAATGTAGCCATTCTTTCGAAGCTTCGCCACTGTTAGGGTCCGTTTCCAAGCGCTCCGGTCTGAGTACTTTGTCCATTGAGATTGGTGATTAAATTGTAGTGAACTAAGGAAGACGTTTGCCGGAAAAATCAGGCTTTAATCACCAAATCTCATTCCATGCAACATGGCGGTAAAACTACAACCACGAGGATTGCAGGCTCTTATATAAGGACAAATCTCACTTCATATACACTACACGAATTATCACAAAACTCGCAGTTCGAATGTTCCTAGTTCATAGCTCAGTTCGCAATGTCATTTACCAGAAACATTTTAGCCTAATAGCTTCTTAAATTTTAGGTTCTCACATGTGGGCTTTTACTGTACTTGTACACGAGCTAATAAAAGTTTTTTTTTTCTAAAAAGATGATTTTCCTGAGACTTTATTTCCGATTTTACTATATTTACGTAGACTAGATGAGTTGAGTTGTCAACTAAGACTGTACCAAATATTACTTCATTTTTACAAGTCTTGCCTAAGACGTTTGACAAAATGATGAGTTTAGAGTAATTTTGCTAAGGAGAGTCATTTATCATTACAAAAAGGAACGCACAATAACACATGAAGGGGTAATGAAACAAAGTAATGCAACAGTTAATGCTTTGAATGCAACACTTACAACTATAACACCTGTTCTTTTGATAGAAAAATATTAAAGTACCATTTAAATTACTTAGGACTACTTATTTGTGTTAGGTTTGTGCTGGCTGGGGCAGCAGTAATAACTTATAAGTCTGTTTGTAAAGTAAAAAAGGTAAGATATAAAAGATTTAATAATACTTCTTTTTGCTTAGTCAGGCAGAATGCACGTTTTAAAGGAAATATAAAATTTCTTTTTTCGTTATATAGGTAGCTGATTGATAGATAGATGTGGCCGTTTCCTTGCGGGTCTTAGAGAAACCAAAAACGAAGCCAAATAATCAACTGTCCTCTAAGACAGCGATTCTCGCTTGTGTATTATCATTTATTATGTTTTCATTTTACTATTCAGTTTTCAGAAAGGTGAAGACGTACCGACATATTAGCCTTTAAGACTAGAATTCTATCGTGAAAAATTGATTTTGGCCCGAAACTATTTATATGCTTGTTGGTTATGTTTTTGATTTGCGTTTTTTAGAATGAAAGATTCAACCGATTTCTACCATTTTTGGCATGGCGACCTTAATAAGTAATAATGGAACTTTAAAAAAATGTTATTTCTTTTCTTTTAGGTATAAGAACCTTTGAGATATCGGCGTATATTTAAAACCGCATTTTTACGAAAAATGTAAATAACTTCTAAATCCCACGACAGATTTTTCCCTAACTTCAGCAAATAAGCCTCAGAGCTCTCTAGTTTTACATCTGCGAGTTTGAAGGTAATCGTGACCCCCACGTAAAACTCGCTGAACAAAATGTTGGTCAAATTTAACCTTAAAATTCTACGCTAACACATTTGTGAAAGTTGACGCAGAAATAGAGGAAGACTGCCGAAAGAGTATCTCCTATCTGAAAGGATAATCCTACCTAAAGCTTTATTGCAAGAAACAGAGTAATCAGAAACCTACCGCGAACATAGTTAGCACTACAAGAAGAGCAACTTGCAGATGTAAAACTAGAGAGCTCTGAGGCTTATTTGCTGAAGTTAGGGAAAAATCTGTCGTGTGATTTCGAATTTATTTCGGTTTTAAGTAAAAATGCGGTTTTAAATATATGCCGATATCTCAAAGGTTTTTATACCTACAAGAAAATAAATAACATTTAGTTCCATTATTATTTATTAAGGATGCCAGAAATCATAGAAATCGGTTGAATCTTTTATTCTGAAAAACCCAAATCAAAAACATAACCAACACGCATACAAATAGGTTCGGGCCAGTGAGTGTCCTTAACTACCTGGTGCGTTACTGTTTTTCAAGATTTTGGGGGGTAACCAATCATTACACACATGAAGGCATATTATGAATTCTGACATGAAAAAGAAATTTATCAAACAGGCCGGGATCGGACCATGGAAAAATGCTATTAATTTTTTAATTATTGTGCTGGGTACATTTCACCAATGTACGACTTATTGGTCCTGTGGTTAATGCCAATGCAGTGCTCTAGAGTAATTCCTCTCGTTGCCACATCCTGTGCACTAAAAATGTAATTCAAAAGGAAAGAATGCCTTTTTTTGGTGATGTTTGCCTTTTAGCGCCTACATGTATGTATGTCATTAAATTACCTGATATTCTCATTTGTTGCACAATATTACGGAGTTCAGTTTTTAAGAATAAACCAGTCCTTGGACGCACGACTTTTCTTAGTCGATTTTTTTTTCCTGTTTTTTAAATAAAAAATCGTTTTTTTATTTCAAGGAGAATATTGTGTGTATCGTGTAATAAACATTTTTTTTTATATATTTAACTGCAAAACATAAAGACACCGTAGTCCTCTTGACTACCTCTACTGCGGGTTAATAAAAAAGTTGTATGTAGGCAAGGGTAAACAAATGCAACACGTTTTAAAGGTCGTTCTTTTCGTAAAATTACACCGAAATATGAAATTCAAACAAGCCTTCGAGGATGAGCTCATTCTGCGTTATAATTATAACTGATGTTTCTGTGCTTGCTCAGTTGGAAGTCACGTTTATTAGAAATTTTATTGTTTTTCTACCTTTATCGTGTTGGTTACATGGGATAGTATTTTAGTCTGGGAGGGACAAAATCCTTTCGTGGCTTTGAAAGGACATAAATTTGACGAGAACCTTTGGAACGAAGCACCTGGTAAACCGTTTGATGAGACTTTTTTCTTCATCAGTTAAATTGAAGGTTTCCCTTGATTTACTTTTTTTGATTAAAAAAAATAGATACAGTACAGTCTTTTTTGCACCTTCCTATTGATTTCGATTAATTTTTACCAATGTTTGGAACTTTTCTGGCATAACAGAATCCAGGATTACGAAATTGCACGCCAAACTGACATATATCTAACTAGTTATAGCAATCGCTATGTGCCAAGGAGCAACGATTTTACCTATACACGCGCGCTGTTCAGTTTGTTTAGAAATGTCTACTCATTAATTACCGTAATTTACGAAAAATACTTTGAACTCGATTGCATAAGCGAAAATTATCTTGAAAATAGTGAACTAAACTGTTCTACTGCATAAAGAATTTGATATCACAACTTTACATAGCAAATTCTTCGGGACGATTGAAATTCGTGTTTTTGTGGGAGGTTGCGCGCGGTCACTTAGTTCAAAGTTTTAAGTTGTTTTATAAGCGAACTTATAATCCTCGAAAAATCTGAAGTCCGGGAATATTCAACGTGTAGATTTATATTTGGTCTCTTTTTAAAGCTTAGGAAGTCTACTTTCCATTAAAAAAAAAAAAGATTTACGGTGTACCTATGAAGCCTTCCGAAATTAATTTTTCTTCCAACACACAGTAATTTTTTCCGGCAGGCGTTATAATTTTTTCCTAGCGGCGGAAACAACCAGTGTCTTTGTGAAAAATAGTTTGAACTCAATTCGATTGCAAAATCGAAAATTACCTTGAAAATAGTGAACTAAACTGTTCTACCGCATAAACAATTTGTTAATCCCGACTTTACATAGCATATTTTCACGAATATTTAACGTGCAGATCTATATTTGGTCTCTTTTTAAAGCTTAGGAAGTATACTTTTCAGGAAAAAAAGAGTTGTGGTGCTTCGATGAAGCCTTCCGAATTATTTTGCTTCAAAGACACAATAAATTTTGCGCTGTTATCTTTTCTTAGTGGCATAAACGGGCAGTGTATTTGGATAAAATTTTAAACTCAGTTCGACTGCATGACCGAAAATTACCTTGAAAATTGTGAACTTAACTGTTCTACTGCATAAAGAATTTGAAATCCAGACTTTTTTTTATTTTTTTATATTTTTTAATTTCTATTTTCAATTGCAAGGTACTTACTTACAATACTTACTTACAAACAATGTATGATACTTACGCTACTAACAGAACTATACTCTACTTACAAAAAATACTTATTGACAATGTGAGATACTTACGCTGCTAACAATACTATACTCTACTTACAATACAGAACTTGCAATACTTACTTACAATGAGGTCCTTACACAAATAACAGTGCTACACTTCACGCTTTTCATATATTAAAGAAAATAGTAATCGTTCAGAAGAAAAAAAATATATAGCGTTTTGTAAGAATAACCAAGGGCAAGGAGAACGCGATAATATAACAGAAAGATTGCCATTAACTAAGATCAGTACTTGGAAAAAATAAACAGCAACAAACACATGTACGAACCTTTTCAGCTGACAAGTTGCGGTCATTTTAATTTCGAGGAGCTCGGGAAAATTTTGAAGTATTTTGAGTACCAAAGATCCGTCGTACAAAAATTGTTGAACTTAAATATTAAAGACTGATGGTAAATTTTAAGCTCGGTGAATAAATGACAAATCATGTGATCAACATGTCATGAGCACGGGACAAAGAAAAAAATCTGAGCCCTGACAGGAACAATAGGTCAGAATTCCTGTCGGAGAACATTTCTCAAGCAATGTTGAATTTGTACATGTATTGATTCTGGTTATTTTACTATATATATATATATATATATATATAAATATTGGAAGTAGGAAAAAAACTACACTTTCATCCCGACAAGCCTGTTTCGTGTCGCTCAATATTTATATCACGCTCTACTTAAACGTATCGAGCACTGTACTACGGAAAAATCGAAACACAGACTTCCTATATATATATATATACACTCGTTCTCAAAAAGGTTGACATTTCTTTGTTTTCTTTGTTTCTTTGGGCTGGGCAGCTGGTTATTCTGTCGTTTTCCTTTCTTTTTTTTTTGTTTTCAATTTAACAGGCAGTCCAGAAATAAAATCATGTCACTGTACACTGATTCCATGTCAGCCCAGATTGGGATTACCACAATGTTTGCAATACTTGTGGCTGCAGATCTTGTCGGGAATACTATTGTATGCTAGATTATAATTGTCTTTCATGACATGAGGTAAGGGCTCTTTCTTGCATTATTTCGATTGCATGGTGATCTTATAACTTTTAAAGGAGCTGAGATGAATAATTTCTACATCTTCATAAATTTTGTTGCTACAAAATCAAAAAATGAAAAGAAAATCGACGAACTTCGAAATTACCATTTCAGGAGTGAGTTCCAGTTAAGTAACACCCGAATCACCTAGTACGCAGCGTTAAGAGTTAGGAAACAACCATACTATGCCCGAAGATGCAGTACTTTGGTATTGCGATTACCAAATGACGTAACACAAGAGGCAGTACGCACACCACAAGACACATTAACAAACGATTGTTTCCGTCACACCCCCCCCCCCCCCGCCCCCACCCAGCTCGAGGGAGAGGTGAATAGTTTCTTACGCTAATTGTACCGACCCCGAGGGCATCAGTTGTTAGTTACAATTTTTTCCCTTTACTTCGTGCGAAGACGCACTGGCTAAGGCAGGAATCGCGAGATTAAAGCAACGTCGTTAAGATGCTTTTGTTGATTTTGTAAAAATAGTTAGTCCTGATAACCCAATCTTCCCTTCATTCAAAGCAGAATTGTTTCTGACTCATCTTCAGCTTACTGTACACGTTCAAATTGACTATTTACAACCCTACCATCTAATACTAATCGTTTCGCGAATTTTGTAACCTTAAAATATGCCACCGGTAGGGTCCTCATTATGTATTGTTGGTTTTCATATGACGTCACTAAAATTCAAACTACAAAACTATCGATCCTACTGAGATTTTACTTTCATGGTGTATTAGAGCAGCTGAATACTAATTTTCGAACACATTTTCGCTTCAAACGGGTCCTTGGTTTTGTAATTGAGTACACTTTAATTTCTAAGCTTTTGCGTGACGCACTAGCATTTACATGATAGCCGAGAGAGCTGTCATTTAGGTTAAAAAAGTGTCTTTTTTCGAGGAATTTTGCTATCTAAACAGTTCAAGTATTAGAAAAAGAATTACTTTAATGTTCATGAGTTCCTCTAGAAATAAATTTACGCTTTTGTAGCAAAACTCGGTAACAGATGTTTCTGTTGGTTTCCGTCCGCCATGTTGGAGCTCATCCGGATGAGCTCCAGCATGGCGTCTCCATAAGCTCAATGAATTTGGGTAAAACATTTCCTCGGATATCTTGTATACGAATTATTCCTTCGACCCAAATCTTGGCGATGGTCTTTGTATATTTACCTCCTTTCATTTCCCAGATTCTGGACTTTATCTGTCGAATGGTTTTGATTTTTATTTTGATCTACTTTGAATGGCGTGACACTGAAAACCAGCAATAGTTTATGTAACTGACCTGTACCTGCAATTCAGTTCAAAGCTATAAAAGGTGTTAATAAACAAGTCATTCATTAATTCATTCATTCATTCTTTCAATATTTACCAATGGATAGAAAGCAATTGTTTGTAAGTAAAATCAGTTAGTAAAAGCTTTGATGATGTTTTTTGATAGTGTTTCGGAGATTTTGTGAAGTGAGATCAGTTCGGACCTAATTTTGTTGCAAATTTAGTAAAAAAGGGATTCTTTCTGTAAGTAAACCGACTTACAAGTCAAAGTTTTCTCCTTCAGTCTTTTTGGATTTGTCGGTACAACTGCTTCATTTATCGGTAACTAAAATTTGGTCTCCGAAACCGTCGGGAAAAAAGATTCCATTCACTCTCTCTCTGAAAACAGAGAATAGATAGCCGTGGATATCCCAAACTCAATTCCAGGCTTTCAGATTGTGTGGGGATGACGCCTACGTGAAAGGCACTCGAAAAGGGGGCGGTCATGTTCGCGCTTTCTAAATTTCGCGGACCCGAGTATCTCAGGGCCTGGAACAGGCTAGAACCCAATCAAAACGCTGCCAATCTTCTTTCCACTGATTTGATAAACCCTAGACTATGTATCGAGACTACAAAATTTACGTTCAAATTGGACGGTTTTTTTCCCTTTATAATAGAACGCCCATGAACTTCTTGCTTCTCAATTTGGCTGTGGCGGACATGATGGTTGCTCTCTTTATCACGCCACGTTTT
This sequence comes from Porites lutea, assembly GCF_958299795.1. Taxonomy (NCBI): domain Eukaryota; kingdom Metazoa; phylum Cnidaria; class Anthozoa; order Scleractinia; family Poritidae; genus Porites; species Porites lutea. The sequence continues at coordinate 1,127,781 of NC_133206.1, forward strand.
ATTCTGAGTCACTTTTTTACGCACCCTGATGGAAAGACCGGTACTTTATTCTGTAAGCTGCTGACAGGTGGTAATTTTACTTGGACGGGCGGGGCTGCTTCTGTGTTCACCTTAGTTGCCATCGCTTTTGAAAGATACTATGCAGTGATGTATCCGTATGGCAATAAAGGAAAGTTGACCTCCAACAAGTTGATGGTGAGCGAAACTGAATGTGTATGAATGAGAGTGCATGTCATGAGTTAACCTAAACTGCTGGAAAAATTTGGCTATCTTTTAGTCTCCTGCGATGAAAAGGGGATAAGAATTCCTCTTCCCCCAGCAGCTTCTGGAACACTGAGGAAGAAGACCCTCACGCCGTTTCACCCCACGCAATATCAATTACGTCATGATAGCTTCACCAACATTCACATGCATGCAACTTTTGGCAACTTTTCCCCGCTAGTACTTGCCTGTTACCATTTTTTTTTATACTAGCCATTTTACGCACAAACTGTCATCAAGTTTACCAAATTCAGCAAGAAACAGGTTTTCTGATGAAACACGGGTGAGGATTTTCTGAAAGCGACAAATTTTTCTCTGTCAGTATTTACCGCTGTTAAGCCTCCAGCCGTGCGATTTTCTTTAACGATCCATCAGTGAGGAATCATATAACTGGACAAGAGATGATAAGACTCGCAAATGAATTTAAACCCATTTTGGGCTCTCATTTTTTCCCCGCTTGTTTTTCTGTTCGACCGTCCTGACTAACTGACTAATTTATGACTAACATCATCTCTAACTTATATTTCAGATCATTATTCCTACGTCATGGACTTCAGCAGCAATTCTCAACGTCCCACTGTTTTTGACAATCTACTTCGATAAAGAAGTGAATTTCTGCATGGAATATTGGCCCAATGACTGGCTACCCAAGACCTACAGTTCCACTTGGTTCTTTGTGGCTGGTATCATTCCTGTGACACTGATGACTGCTTTGTTTTCCAGAGTGGTGTATTCTTTGTGGTTTAAGCAGCGTGAGAATAATTCCGAAAACACCAATCAGGTAGTTTTTGTTAATGACTGATATTAGGTCATGCACTTACTGAACATCGCTGTTCTTTGACTTAATTTTTCAGTTTCACTTTCGACGTATTATAGTGTATAATTTTAATGCTCCTTGATTATCCATCGTTTCAAGGAAAAAAGCCCATGAGAACCAAACCATAGCTATGACCCCACAAAAATCTCATGATAATCAAATAACTCATGGATTTCAGTGACACAACTCTCAGGTATTAAGTGTATAAAGTGGTTTTTACGTTCTTTTTAGGGTGTTATGAAAGTGCGCAAAAGAGTAACCAAGATGGTTTTGGCAGTTAGTGTTATCTACGGATTATGTTGGATGCCAAATCTGACGATATATGCACTGAATTACTTCAGTCCTACTCAAAATTACGGAGACGTCACTTACATCACTTCCATTGTTCTTGTCTCATGCAATTCGACAGTCAATCCCTTTATTTATGTATTTGTAAACCAGAAGTTCCGAAGGAAGATTAAGACTCTGCTGGGCTGTAAAATTACTTGCGGTTACAAGATTGAACCCGCCGTTAACTCAAGTAAAACTACAAATGATCAAACAAATACCGTCACCAACCCAACCTTGGCAGAAGAAAATTGCGCAGGAGACAATAACTTCGAATTAAAAGTTTAAATTATATTTTTCCTCGAACGATAGTCAGTGGCGTTTGTTTGCAGTTTTTTTTGGTCCAAAATGGGCAATTATTAGAGGAAAAGCGATTGTTTTAAACTTAACTCGAGGCAAATGCTTCCTTACGCATTTTTTATGCTTTATTTTTTCTCTCTGTACTTGTACGAAAGTCAAATCAAATACAATTTGGCTTCGGCGTGGAATAATTTTTCAACGAACTCAAACCATGAATCAGAATTTGATTTCAACAGCGATATTTGCTGTTACGTCACCTTTTGATAATTTAATTTATTTTTAATTACCAGTGGCTCATTGGTTATTAAAACTATGGGTTTTTTGGCCCTTTTGTTTTAGTGGTTGTTGCATGTGAAAAACAAAAACAATGTTCTTGGGGGCATTTGTTTAATATTATTTTCACTAAAAAACTGAAATTTCATCGCGTTACATTCACTTCTGGCATAGCACAACTGGCATTCCCTGTATATTATAAATGGGATATGACGACCTGAAAATGGGGCAATTTGCCTTAATTTCTCTGGATTTTATTTGTTCTTTCATTCTCTGATCAAAATACATTCTCCTTTAAGGTGTTTCGATACAGTTTTTCAGAGGCCATACCGATATTTTTCAATCGCCTTGAAAGTGGTTTTTTCCTTGTCCGATCGCTATAAAATTTTTACCAGTAATTGGCTATGGATTGAGATTTGTGAAAATGTAGTTTTAAGTAAAATCGATATTACTATGACAACAATAAACAAAAAACTTTGAAACTGATAAAAGCCGAATTTTGTGTGATCTAGACCTGCTACTGAAAATCCAACACTAGGAACTTAAAGTTTGGTGTTTAGCAAACAATCTCCGTAAGAAGTAAAAAATTCCGTATGTTTGAATTCGACTAAAACGAAAATATATTTCAAACCTTAAATTTTCAATAGCTGTGATAGATTATTTGATGAAAACTTTATAAATGACTCAAATTATTCTTAAGTAGCGTAAGAATGATCCTTAATATCATATTTTGATGCTAGGAAATTTTGGTGTACTTTCGTTCATGCGATCTTGAAATCTAACCCGTTTTCTCACCACCTGTATAAGTGTAACTTCATTCAGAATTTGGACTTTTAGCGCTTTATTGTATATCTCCAAGGAGGTATGTATAGTGCGCATTATTTTGGAAAAATTAGCATAACGTCAAAACAGTGAATGTTGTAACGCAGATTTTTGACCGGTTCGTAGGATAAGTTTGTCCTGAAATTTCAAGGTGTTGCAGTGAATCAATCTTAATGAAAATTTCAGACATTTTTGTATACATTATGAAGATTATGTGAAGAGATTTTAAAAAAATTCGTTCGAGTCGTTTTGGAGATATACAAGAAAGCGCTAAAAGTCCTAATTCTGAATGAAGTTACACTTATACAGGTGGTGAGAAAACGGGTTAGATTTCAAGATCGCATGAACGAAAGTGCACCAAAATTTCCTAGCATCAAAATATGATATTAAGCATCATTCTTATGCTACTTAAGAATAATTTGAGTCATTTGTAACGTTTTTATTAAATAACCTATCACGGCTATTGAAAGTTTAAGGTTTAAAATATATTTTCGTTTTAGTCGAATTCAAACATACAGAATTTTTTACTTCTTACGGAGATTGTTTGCTAAACACCAAACTTTAAGTTCCTAATGTTGGATTTTCAGTAGCAGGTCTAGATCACACAAAATTCGGCTTTTATCAATTTCAAAGTTTTTTGTTTATTGTTGCCATAGTAATATCGATTTTATTTAAAAATACATTTTCACATATTTCAATCCATAAGCAATTACTGGTGAAAATTTTATAGCGATCGGACAAGGAAAAAATCACTTTTAAGGCGATTGAAAAATATCGGTATCGCCGCTGAAAAACTGTATCGAAACACCTTAAATGCAATTATGAAATGACTTAACGTGGACATAGCAGTGATGGTATCACCCTTAACGACATGTATTATCTAAAAAATTGTGACGACACGCGTACGTAATAATAATAATAATAATAATAATAAATAATGTTTTGTCGGTAGGACATGATCAGAGTTGCTTTTTTCGTCCACTATGTTTCTGATTAATTTGAATTGCTTGTGGTCGTTAGACGAAACACAAAATGGGGAAAACTGATGTTTACTTTTTGCGTCAAACTTATATCAGCTGAAAGAGCAACGGAAGAAGAGCAAAACATCAAAAACCGCTTTTCGATACGACACGTATGAGCCGAGTTATGGGACTTCAAAAATAATTTAGTGCGCCCCGTCCCCCCCCCCCCCATCCATAGTTTTTCTTAAAATACGGTTGCTCTGAAATTTTTTTACAGTTTTACACAAAATAAACTGTTTTTTTGGTGCCAAAAACCTTTCATTGTGGACTAAAATCGTATGATTTTGGATTTTCATTTTTTGACTTAATAACGCTAATTTAAGCAGTAGAAAAAATGATCACGTGACATTTTTTGTTTTCCAGGATTCTACGGTAGTAAAAATGTCTTTTATGCAACTTAAATAGCAAGGGCAATTAACAAGAAAACTGTTAAATTTAGTGGTGGTTTCCATTTTTTCCCCCAAATTTAAACTGCGATATCTCAGGTCATGATGAGTTATTACGAATTGTTTTCAGCTTTCAACTCCCTTTAATCAGATCTTTCGGAAAAAACAAAAAGCAAACGTGACATTTTGCTTTTTCAGACCAACTTTCGTGAAAAACTCTAAAGAGTCAACAAAGTTATAATTGTAAAATAACACAACTGCCAATGCATTAATGCAACATTTAGGGGGTTGTTTGGCCCCACTGTGATAAAGGAAAGAGGTCTTGGTCTGGGTGGACAATTTCATACAAATCACTGTGTTTTGTCCACCTAAACCTCGGGCCGGTGCCTTTGTTTACAGATATACGAGAATTAGGTCTATTACTAACCGCTTCTAACCGAGCGCGAGGGCCGTACTGGAGAATATTGGCCCGAGGTCGTGGCAGTATGGACCGAGCGCAGCGAGCGAGGGCCAATATTCTCCAGTGTGGCTCGAGCCAACACGGTTAGTAAGTTGTTTATTATATGGCACACGGTTTCTGATAGTAAAATACACTTCCGGTGGCTTGCACTTAAAAGGCTTCCACCGTGACGTATTCTTGATGACGCAAGCAACTCCGACAAAAGCAAGCTACCACGAGTTCGAAAATCAAATTTATTGAAATCAATGTAAAATCGTCTAAAAACGCTTTTTATACTAAAATAATAGAAAGGTTTTTTGTCGATCAAACAATATTTTCTTGATTACAAGATATGGATCCAGTCTGTGTCTAGTGAAAGTTCTAACTTTGAAGTTGTGAAAAATAATTCACAACTGGACACAGTTGACAAAAAATAACTTCAAAGTCAATCGTCCTCATCGCTCTCGATAACAATTCGACGCTTCCTTTCATTCTGGACAATTTTCACATTAACATGAAATATTTGGAATGTGCACCCGTGATGGATCCAATGTTTTGTACCTGTAAAAACTGGAGCGGTGGAAGGCAGTGACGGATCGGTTGACTGATCAAGATGAGTGAATTTGTTGTCGAACTTACGGCGAGTTACTACTTCAAACCATCCCTTGATTATAGACACTTGATAAAGCTTTATCTCTGGATCCAGAAAGATCAGCTCTGCTGAGGTTCAAGGACATCCTCTTTTGGGCACTGGCAGACTTGTAGGACTGTAAACTCTCCGTGCTTTGTGGCCACTCAGGGGGGCTACAAAGTTCTCTGTAACATTAGCATCAAGGAGCCTCGAAATACAGGTTTTCCTGAGAGAATGATTGATTACTTTTTTTCCTTCTCTGAAGGCCAGCATTCTTCGCTGCAGTGGACAGGAACTTTCCTATTTCATTTTTTCCGAGGGGTACCTTCATATATCAAATATTTCTTCATTTGAGCGTCCATAATGCCGGTCCACCAAGTAAAATGGTGATTCTGGTGCGTTCATTTCCACTGGGCCGCCTTGACTGCGGAATTTTTGGAAACTTTTGCTGGCTCGTAATTATATTCTTCTCCGTTTTTCTGCGTGGTTTCAAAAAAAAATTCGGCAAAAGGAAGTCAAGCTCGGACGCAGGTAAGCTTTCAATTTTCTCATTTTTCATACCATTAGTTTCCATGTAGCGGAGAAGAGTGTTCATATCAGTAACTGTCCTCTTGTTTGTGATTGCACTTTCCTGTTGGTTGATAAAATCGTCTATGGCCTCCTTTTCGGTGATGCCTGTTTCAGTTTCTGCATCAAAAGTTTCATATCATTCTTCAGGGTGATATAAAACTCACTCAAAGAATGTTCGTCTTCTTCATCCATATGTAAAATTTCAATCTTTTTAGCTTTTTCTGCTAGTGGAGCAGTGAACAATGACAATATTTACATTTTTTTTTTCGCTGTTTTGGTAGCAAATTTTGAATTTGCCGGCTTTGCTCCAAAGCCGGCTTGGGAACGGTCCGTACCCCAAAAACCCCACCCGAGAATCAATCAGAGCGCACGGATTTGCCTAAGACTGGCTTTGCCATATAATAATACACAGTAATTGTATCCTTTGTTATTACATGAAGTTCTATAAAGTAATTCAATACATTAGTTAGGAAGGAAATAAGAAAATTACATTTTTCTTTCAAATTTTATACTGTGGAAAGTTTTATTGGTCAATGTAAACGCGGATTGTGAACTATTGTTTTCTATTGTTCAAATGTGAACGTGACAACAATAGCCCATTATTTTAATTTCTTACCCTAAAACCAATAGTCCGCAGTCTGAGTCCGCTGTACATACATACATACATACATACATCTAGCCGAATTTTTGAAAACATACCTCAAAATGGACCAGAATATTCGCACAGAAAGCTGGCGATCGCCAGCTTTCTGGTCACTGCGGTGCGAAAAAACATAGGGGGCTTGCTGTCCTGGTTGGTCTCATTGACAAGTTCAGTCCCTGAGCTAACTCGCCATGGGTTGGAAAGGGGCCTCCATGTCAATCCCTAGGGGGGTAGGGTGCTGAAAAAGCGTTGTACCTTCCGTTAGTCCTGGTCTGGGAGAGTCAGTGCACTGCTCATGTCTGCCTTTGGTTTGTCATGTCAAATTCTTGTAACGTTTGAGGCCCATTGGCCAATGAAAGCATTCCCCTTAAGCACGTGCTAGGCTGGGGGGGTGGAGGAAGTCAGGGGGGGTGATTTAACCTTGAATTTCTCTGCTTAGAACTTGCTTAAGTCTCAAGCGTCCTCCGTCATTCAGGGCCTTTAAGCAGCTAGAGTGTATGGACAAGTCCAGAGTGTCTTTTTGATGGACTGGAATGTTTCTTTTGCTAATCAGGAACCAAGAAGAGAGTCAACTTAAGAGAACCATGGGTAAGAGCTGAGTGTCTTGGCCATATTTACTTTAGTTGAGTCAGTTTAAGGTGTGTGGGCTGCTGGTGTCCGATGGTACGGTTTTCATAAATCCGGCTAGACATACATACATACATACATACATACATACATACATAGTTTATTTGGTAACGCAGGTTACAGAATACGCAAGACTGAAGTCCTGATGTGGACCTGCCTATCTACTTGTTAAAAACTAAAGTATATAAATGTGAATAAATAGAAAATCAACAGAAGTTAAATAATAAATAATAATAACAATACAAATATAAATAAGATTAATAAAGAAATTCCTCATTCCTATTTCTTATCATGGAAGATTCCTTATTATAGCTTATAGAATTAATTAAGTCCTTGCTAGATCTAAGTCTTTTTTTAAAACATTCTAAGCTAGAAGACTTTTTGATCGAATCAGGAAGTGAGTTCCAAGCAATGGCAGCTCTATGCTTAAAAGTCAGCCTGCCAATTTGGAAGTACAGTCCTAAAATAAATGGTCTGTAGAATGGATGATGGCAAGAATTTAATTCTTCTGAGGACTGCTATTTTCTTATTAAAAGATTTTAAGAGACTTTTAGTGTGTTCTTGCCAAGAAAGATTACTGTCTATAGTTACTCCTAGACATTTACATGATGATTTTAATTCAATAAATTTTTCACCATACTTCAAAGGCAACAATGGACCAATGAATCTTTGTTTGGATAATAATAAGGCTTCTGACTTAGTTTCATGAGCAATCAATCTGTTAGCACCACACCAACTAAGAACTTGATCTAGTATAACTTGCATGGCCTTAATTATAGTATCAATATTATCACTTATGGTAAATATGGTAGTATCATCAGCAAACATATAAAGTTCTCCCGAGGTTACAGATTCAGGAAAGTCATTGACATAAAGGGAGAACAGTTTGGGTCCTAAGATTGACCCTTGTGGTACTCCAAACTTGATAGAGCTAGTGTCTGATTTCACTTCATTAACTTGAACAAATTGGTTACGATTTAACAGGTAGCTTCCCATCCAAGATAGTAAATTTCCTGATATACCAACAGCTTTCAACTTTTGTAATAGGATGGTATGGTTCACCGAGTCAAAGGCCTTCCTGAAGTCAATAAACAGAACACCAACTTTAAGATTATTATCTAGGGCCCACTTCCAAGTGTCAGTAAGATGAAGAAGGAGATCCTCTGTAGAATGATTCTTGCGAAAGCCCCATTGATTGTCACTAAGCAGGTTCTGAGCTTCAATGTGATTGTCTATGCTGTTGCTTATAATATCTTCAAGAATCTTTCCTGGGATACTTAAGAGAGATATGGGCCTGAAGTTGCTCATATCAGTGGGTGCTCCCTTTTTAAATACTGGCTTAACACGTGAGAGTTTCCAGTTTGTTGGAAAAACTGCATCATCTATACTTTTCTTGAAAACTGGCAGCAGGCTATGGATAGAAGATTCCCCAAGGAGTTTAAGGTCCTTGGGTGAGACTAGGTCCGGTCCAGTAGCTTTATTCGGGTTTGATGATTTTTCAATTTTCTTCTTCACTAGCTCCCAATTTAACTCTATGTCGCATCTTGTAGGAGTGACTCTTGTTACATAAGAAGTTAAGGTGTTTGGATCAAGAGGTTCTAAATTCTTTGTAAGTTCTTCGCTGATATTAACAAAGAACTCATTAAAGTAAGAAGCTTTTTCTAGATCACTGGTTAATACATCTTTACTGTCAGTTATTATGGGACCAATAGTACTATCCTTACTTTTCCTTAGAACCTTGTTGGTTAGTTTCCAAAATTGCTTAGGATCTTGAGAATTCATAAATTCCTGTTTCCAATAAGCAGCTTCCGATTGTTTTAACAACTTTTTTACTTCATTTCTTTTGGATTTATATAATTCCCATTTGACTTGATCTTGAGATGACTTGGCTTCCTTAAGTAACTTATAGCGAAGATTTATTTGCTTCCTTATGTAAGTAGAAATCCAGGGTAAAGATTTGGATCTTATTTCAACATTCCTAGTTGGGAGGTGGTGGTTGACTATATGCTTATATAAATAGTCCCACAGGTACAAGCTATCGTCGACGTCGTCAAAAATACCAGCCAATTGCCACGGCGCATGTTCTATATCATTTCTAAATTGTTTGATGTCAAGTGATTTGTAAGCTTTGGTTGTTATATACTTGGGTTTAGGATTAGCTTTAGTAGTCATAAAGACAGCAAATACTAAGTGATGATCAGAAATACCAAGATCAATTGCACCAGAGGTTTTCACTTTGGCTGGTTGGCTGGTGATGATAAGGTCAATGAGAGACTTTGAAGTAAGTGTGATTCTTGACGGGCAGGACATAATGTTTTTAAGGCCAAAGGAGGAGATTATCCTTTCCAGCCTTTTTCTATATTGAGATTCAGTATTACTTGATCCTTTTAACATGTCAGAATTGAAGTCACCCGAAAGAATAATATTTTTCCTTCTTAGCCAGATGTTTTCTAGCACGTTCCTGAAATGATTAAAAAATAAGGAATCTTGAGGTGGTCTACAAAAGCATCCCATCAGGAAAGATTGTGATCTTATTGTTACATTCAGCCATGCCGCTTCTAGATGGGTGCAGTTCCAACGGGTTACCAAATAAGCAGTAAGGTTCGCTTTGAAATATATTAAGACACCTCCTCCAGGACCTGAATCACGATCTCTTCTCACAAAACTGTATCCATTAATATTAATCCATTCATCTGGAATATCTTCTCTTAAATGGGTTTCCGAGATGCCCAGGATATCAAATCTAGCTTGATCTAAAATATTTTGGACTTCTGGTAGCTTATTTAGTAAACCATTGATGTTAAGATGAGCAATTTTCAAGTTCCTGTCACCAAGTTGTTGATTTGTTTGGTTGTTTCATTTTACACTGCCCCCCTTGTTTTATTTTCATGCTTAATTTGACAGCCCAGTTTGTAAATCAAGGTCTGATTTTCAAAGATAATGTTTTCGCATGTATAGAATGATGACATAACAACATAGGGGTAAATTTTCTACTATAAGGGAACAAATCAGAAAATTTGGACTGTAAAGTGTTGTTGGCTAACAAGAATCCTTCGTGTTTTCTAAAATTCATTGTAACATAGTTAGAATATTCGCCTAATCAAATTCATTAGCTCGAGCGTACTACGTATACCCACTGAGCACGATGATGACGCAATAAACTATTATACCTTGAGTACTTGTGAGCTTACCAGCCCTCCCAAGACGTCTCCCAAGTACGTCCATAACTCAACAGTACACGATGAAGCGTTTACCACGTGTTTGATATCGTAGATGTAAGATACAACTTTTGAATTTGTTAATCGATAGTAGGAAAAAGGGGTGAGTATTGTTTTTGTTGTTGTCATCTCCGCGAGCTGTGCAGGCTATAGCGTCTGCAAATCATTATTTGCAAAGTTGTTCCTCTCTATGTTGACATTGCTCAGTAATATTTCATGGTTGCTAAGTAACACTAGGGACATGCGCACTTGTTCTTTTAGCGCTTATTAACCATGTGCTCTTACCAAATGGCAGACTTTGTACTTTGAGTTTGTTTATTGATAAATAAATTCTATTGTGATTTCAAGACACTCTAAAAAAGAACCTTTCAGTGAATTGATAGTTTTCCGGCACCTCAATATGGATTATATAACCTTTTTTAAGGTTATCTTAAGAGACTTGAGTAAACGTTCTCTCAGTTTCAAGATAAAAACGTAACTGTGACGTAAAAAAATAAAGTCACTTAGACATTGACGTGTGCTGCTTTGATGGCGCGCTACAATAATAAAATTTTGAGTTAACTCTGAAATTAGTCAAAAAGGTATTCGTTACATCTCCAGTACTACACTGGGGCTTCTCCGCTTGTGCAGGGGCTTTCTGATCACCACTGAAAGAAAGAACGATTTATCATGTATTGGCCGTATGAGGATTCTTACCCTTAGTGTCGTTTGTCAGTCCCTCTTCTTTTCTCCTCAGCAGCAATAAAGTAGTACTGCCTGCTGCTGCCCAGTGGTACTGGAGTCTCTTGGCATCAACATCGAATGTCGATCAACAAGGTATCCCGATGAAACCCGGCCAGGTAGACCACGAAAGCATTTGTTCTCAAATTAACAGGTGTTGCAATACAGCAGTAAAATCTTTGATTCGTGTGATTGCGAAGGAAAGGGTCTTAACTTAAAATCTATAGACTACCAACAACATCGCGACTTAATTCAACAATCAGGTCAATAACCAGAGTTTGCTACCATCAAATAGCGACTGACTCTGAAGACGATGTTATCAGAAAACTTGTCGAAACGTCATTTACAGCTAATAACAGCCCTATTCAGGATAACATCCACCCGGATGATACGTACTGTTTTATCTCTAATTATGACATGACTTCGGGGTTCAAAGAATTGAATGTAGGTACTTTGTCGTTTATACTATCATGAGGGTACCCTAAGCATCTTGGGGTAGAATCAACCAAGAGGTTAGTTGCAGCATGGCTATGGTGGCTACCACCAGACGTTTTCCCGGCATCATTTTGCCTTTATCAGTTATAATCTTCTACTCTTGACTAGATCTTTTCTTGAATCATTTACATATCTAAGAAGCGAAATCAATTCAACCGTTGGTTCTCTCTCCTACTCCGAGAGGTTTTTCTCCGGGTACTCCGGTTTTCCCCTCTCCTCAAAAACCAACACTTCGAATTCCAAAATCCAATTCGATCTGGAACGCACGGACACGTTTAAACGAGTCCATATGAACTCCTATGTGCTTCGTGGGTAAACAAACAATTTACAATTTTTTAGTTTTTTACCGAAAAAGACATGTAAATCCGCTTGGCTAAAGTCTGGAACGCCCTGAATAAAGTGGACACAATCTGAAAATCCGCTCTTTCAGACAACCTCAAACGGAATTTTTTTTCGTGCCACTGTTGAATCAGTGTTAATGTATGGTGCCTCTGCCTGGTCATAGACTAAATCCCTCGAATCCAAGCTCGATGGAACCTATAACCAGATGCTGAGAGCTACTATAACACTTCACATCTCCTGGAGACAACATCCAACCAAACTACAGTTTCGTGGACTCATCCCTGACATTTCTACAATCTTACGTGAACGAAGAATGCGTTTTGCAGGTCACTGCTGGCGAGCTCGCGAGCAATCTACTGCTCTGGTCACCTATTGAACTATGGTAAAAGGCCGGTTGGTCGCCCTGCAATCACCTACATCGATCAACTCTGTAGAGAAACGGAATGCCTTCCGAAGGACCTCCCTGCTTTGTTGCAGGACCGTGATGGATGGAGTGATGGACTCACGAATGACCGAGCTCGCTCGACCTGATGATGATGATGAAATTTTAAATCAGAAATGACCCAGTGAAAAGCTGGCAGGAGTTATTCAATTTCCTTCAACTTTAAGAATATCTATAAGTTCGTTGTCCAACGCGACTGGACAATTTGTTTTATTCGGCTGCACCAAAAATGCAATGAAAATCTTTTAAGTATAAGATTGATGCTGTCTGATTGGCTAACAGTTCACAAACGTTTGATGGAGACCGCTAAATGTAATTAAAATGGTGGAACAAAAACTCTACCTGCAATTTCAGGCGTTGATTAAAATCATGTTTGAGAACTTTAAGACAAATACGTGAATACCAAAAAGCAAATTATTTATGATTTGTGATTTGTTTCTTGAGTGCTAATAAATTCAGCGATTAATTACGAGAAACGTACCGAAAAAACACAAAACAAAACAAATGCTGCGTTCCAAATATTTCTGAGTGGAAATATTGTTTGAGGGAGATGCCTTAAATTTTGACTCCCTGAGTATGCTGATTATCCAAAATAACTGAACAGTATTCCACTCGATTATTTTAGATCATATTAGATATTCGTCTTCTTGCTTTCACCTGCCCCCTATTCAAAGAAAAGAAAAAAAAGAAAAAGAAAAGGAGAACCTTCTTTGGCCATGATTGCCGACATTTACGAACAAAAGACGCATTAGGCGCTGTGCGTAAATCTTTTCTTATAATGAAGTTTTTAGACTAATTGTTTCGTAACTTTTAAATTTAAGAGAACATTACTCACACAAAAATCCCCAATGGACAAGTTGTCCGAAAAAGCTTATTTCACTGATGAAATTTATAGGTTAACATTGAGTGTATTTTAACCGACGAACTGACGTTTTCGAGAATTAATGGCAGTATATATTTTTTTCTGTAAACTTCATAAATTTAAATATAGATTCATGTTGTTTAACAAGCGGGTTATTATTGCTTTCTGGCACATTTGAGATTGGAAACTGCCAATAGAAATAGAATTTCACTTTGACATTTGCAGTCCAAGCCTTTTTTCTGTCTTACTTAATACACCTAAAGTTCAAATCAATACCACAGCCAGGTTGATCACTAACGACCGTGCAGCATGGTTTCTGAGACAGCACAAGTCGTGATAACTTCAGTATTTTCCTTGCTGGTCATGACAGATATCGTGGGAAACAGTCTTGTTTGTGTGGTGTTAATTAAAAATCAAGATATGAGGTAAGTTTGAAATTAATTGACATTGTGCCAACGTCGTTTAAAACTTGGAAATTTTCATTGCATAAAAACTTGAAAATTTATAACTGGTGGGAAGAAAATTCCTTTAGTTGAAAGGAACAGGAAATACTCACGGGAATTAAACCTAAACGGAAAAAGGAACCTTTATAAATTTTGCCTATTCTTTACCCGCAAACCAGTATCGTACGAAAATATCCTAAGACCCAAAAATTTATTTTTTATTTATAAAGATAGTCTTTTTCCTGACCATCAAACCGATCAATGCAAAGTGTAACGCGTGTTTACACTATAACTGCGTCCAATATGACTTTTATTCATCACAAGAAGCTACGTAATGTATTTTGTTCACCATCCAATTTCAACATCCTTCCTTCATTTTTCAACGATAGGCTCTTGTAGATATTTGCTTTCCTAGTGCCACTTGAATATAAATATACCTAGACTTGATTCATGAACAATATATTTGGCGTTGTATCTTGTAATATGAAAACATTTTCTAGTAAGATATAGTTTTTTCTCGCTTTATCTAAAGAAAAAAAATAGGCAGAGGTATTTTTTTGCTTGATTTGTCACGTCTTTATGAAAATCAAAATTATCAGACAAAGTCCGTTCTAAGTTCCAGGTGATATCTTGCGTCAGAAAAACTTGAAACTTTTTAACCCGGAGACATGAGACATTTTGAACAGATGACACATTCTTCTAAACACTAACACTTTTCAATTTTGGCCGGCAGGACGCCGATGAACTTTTTACTTGTCAACCTGGCGCTAGCGGACATTATGGTGGCGCTATTTATTGCGCCACAGTTTATCCTTATTCACACATTCAAGCACCCAGACGGCTTGGCCGGGACACTGCTTTGTAAATTTTTGACCGGCGGGAATCTTATGTGGACAGGAGCAACTGCTTCTTCTTTCTCTCTGGTCGTCATTGCGTTCGAGCGATACTTCGCCGTTATGTATCCTTACGGCAATAGAAGAAAGCTAACAACCGGCAAACTAAAGGTAATTTTAGAAACACTGAAATCTAATCGGAGCAGGACGTAAGAATTACAGACTGAGATGATAGTATCATTTGAAAACTGTGGGGGAAAAAAAAATTAAATAGACGATAGCTTACTTTGCCGCCGCTGTTAAGAGTGGAGAGCATTGTTTGCAACCTCCTTTGATTAAAGAAATAAAGAACAATAAAGTAACTCATTGTTACTCTAGTAATGGAAATGTTTATTCATATCATTAGTATTATCCTTTTCTTCTTCTTCTTCTTGTTCTTGGCTTCCTTTTTTTTCAATTTCACGACACATTTTCAAAATCAATTCTTCTTGTCTTGAATTGTTGGTACCTCGGTGCTGTTTGTGTCCGTGTAATAGTTTACGTTATCATTATTTTACCTGATGTAACTAGTCCCTTTTAGAAAATTCAAGAGAATATGATTATTTTAAAAGTATCAAAAGGTTTATTGACTGACCAAGGGTTGGCGATTTTTTGTCCTTTAGATACTAACAAATGTTTGTAAAATATAAACGTAAATGGCACTATGCTTTGTTCTAAGTTAGAGCAGCCATTTATAGTGAGTCGATATGGTGGTACTGAGTTTAAAGAATGCAAAAGGCATTGTAGTGATGCTAGAAATACACTACTTATTCCCCTGGGAACATTAAAAGATATCGTATTTATTCGATTAACCGCCCTGGGCGCTTGTTAAATTTTTGGTCCTTGAGAGTGGGCGCTTATTCGAGGTGGGCGCTTATTCGAGGCTGGGCGCTTATTAAATTTTCACCATTTTCAGCAAGTAAAGTATGTTTATTTTGCAACAAAACAATGAATGCTAATAGCAAAACGCGAAGAAGTAACAAAGCAAGGTTTCTATAAAATACTCTGAAGAAAACTCCGTCCTCGGGTAAGTCTCTTATTAGAATTTATTCACTCAAGTCGGTGGGATGGGGGTGAGCGCTTATTTGAGTTTGATTGGGAGGAGGAGTGGGTGGGTGCTTATTCGAGGCTGCGCGCTTATTAGCTTTTTCTGCCTTTAGAATGGGCGCTTATTCGAAGTGGGCGCTAATTCGAGGTTGGGCGCTTATTCGAATAAATACGGTATTCTAATAACAACGTTCAGGACGATGATAACGATGCCAACGGAATATTAAAGAAAGTAAACAAACTCTTTCAGGGATTCTACGAAATTTCGAATTTTATAGCTCCCGGGCTGCCCAGACGTGTAACGAATTCACTAAGCAAATTCTTTGTTTTCGCCATTTGCACATCCCCCATAATACACCTTGTTTGCTCTGCAAAATTTTGCATACCCTTTGTTTTCAATTTTTCCTCTTACAGTCAATCCGAAGAGAAATTGAGGACAATACAAATGCACAAGGGGGAGGGGGGAGGTGTATTATGGGAGATTTGCAAATGAAGAATCCTCGTACATATTTCAGAGCTTTTCCCTGAAAACAGTTTCTTGTATAAAACATGTAATTAGATTTTCAGCGCTTTTCCCTTAATACAATTTCTAACATGACAAATAGGCAAGTTTCGTATTCCCCGACGGACCTGGGAAGAGCATGATTGCGAGGCTAATGCGGGTCAACTTCTTGGTAAAAACGAAAACAAAGTAACATAGGCAAATTGCGGCTGAGTCGTTGGAAAACGATACAAATCATGAAAATAATGAGATTTCAAAGCTCAAACTTTACCAGTACGCTGAAGGGATATCTGTTTCAAACAGTAAAACTGTGGAAAGAGCTGGTCGAACTAACACAGACATGAAAAAAGCCACGACTGAAGCTTGAAAATGGTAAAATGGTAAATTAAGCTTAAGTCTCTTTTGTTTTCAAACTTCTTATTATCCTGTTTTCCTCGTGTGATATCTGTAAAATGGATTAGTATTATCATCTGTGTAATAAGTCTGTATTTAACTTCTAATCGAGTGAAATGTGTATACGTCGATCGTTTTTCTACATGTGGCTGAAATTGTTTTTACAAACGATGTAGGCTAAATGTATAAATAAACTTATACCTTTCAAATCGCCTTTGTCCATTCCGATTTAACTTCCTTACAGTGCAAGAAGTCTATGCAGAAATTAGCCCCATCGTGATAGATATTTTTCCACCGAACGTACTTGTTCGGTTTATTTCAAACACACAAAATTTTTCATCCGCACGGTTAGAAAATGTCAACTGAAAAGTAGTTGTTTTACTTAATTAAATTTTGTCGATAACTACCACATTTCAATGAAAGGCTTACTTAAAGAAGTTATAACGATCACTGAAAATGGCTTCAGAGTTTTACCATGTTTTGAGGATTTTGAGACCATCTTCGCATTTTTATTGAAGTCGCTCACCAACCCACTCTTCCGGGCAATTTCTAGTTTCGCTGGTTGTTTTTCTCGGTGACGAAGAGCTGATCTTCCTTTTGCTGTTCGTAGCAATGATTTCTAAAGCCTATAAGTAAGTTTGGAGCCCATCGAAACATTAAACCTTTGAGTTTTTCCTCAGCTGCAGTTTTTTCATGTTTGTTAACTTCTTGCCAAGAAGTTGCAAGCGTTAGCCTCGCTTTCGCGCGAAAACAAGCACTCGCCCTAGGCCCCCCGGGGAATAGGAAACTTGCCTATTATGTAATTAGATCAGTTTTAAACCAGCTAAGTCTTAATAGGCTGTTGTAAACAACAACAACAACAACAGCAACAACAACAAAAACTAAAGAAAACATTACATACATGTACGCACAAAATGCATGACGCCAGTATAAAAAACTTTGAATTCTGTCTTTGGCTTCTCACAGCTCATCATTCCTGTTATATGGATAAGTTCAGTCATCATAAACATGCCATTCTTCTTAACAACCTACTTCAGCAAAGGGGATAACTTTTGCATGGAGCACTGGCCGGGAGAATGGACAGCTAAAGCTTACAGTTTAGCTTGGTTTGTACTTCTCGGTGCTATGCCAATGATTATGATGTTCGTGTTATACTCAAGAGTAATTTATTCGCTTTGGATCAAGCAAGAAGTACACCACCAGGGTGCCCAACAGGTAAGCGTAAAACACTCCTATTAAGCTAAGCGGATTGCTAAAGGTTTCTGATAGTAGGTTCTAATGTTGCTCATCCAAATTTGTGTCTTAATGTTGAAAGTGCAGCCCTTGCTGTTATCTGCGACTACTTTATCTACGATAGGCTGCCGGTATCAGTAATGTCATTTTGTATTGGCCATTTCTTGATTGAGTGATTTTTATACTTTTAACTAACGTCCCCTTTTTTGCCTGTTTCTCCCTTTTTGCTTTTAACTTGGCTCGACGGCAAAGTTATGCTTACGCAATTGGTTTATATACTAGACCGGAAATAAAAAGCTGACCGGATGATTAATGATCATAATGATTATAACGATTATAAATGATTTATAAGTAATGAACTGTTAAGAAGTTTCCTTATTTTCAGGGTGTTTTGAGGGTACGTAAACGTGTCACCAAGATGGTCTTAGCAGTCAGTATTATCTACGTCATGTGTTGGACCCCGGATCTCGTCATTTACGCACTGATCCACTTTAGCTCAAAGCACAACCTCGGAGACGCGGCAGATATCATTTCCATCATGTTGGTCACGTGCAATTCCACCGTCAATCCATTCATTTATGCCTATGTCAATCCTCGCTTTAGAAATCAAATCAAGGCTCTGTTGTATTGTAGAAGCGTGGATAGAAATAGAATTCACGATGTTAGAAGAAGGAGTCTGGGTTCTACGACAACAAACAATATAGCAGCTGCATCAATAATCCAGCGCGAAGTCCGCAGTATCGCCTTACGTTCTCAAGAGATTTCAACTTCACTGTGACTTTAAACCGTTAATTACCGATTTGTTATATACTGACGTTACTTATAATTTAAATATGTTCATGAATGGAAGCAATGAGCCGTGAAAGTCAACGGATATGATAAAAAAAATTCTTAAACTGATTTTGGTCCTTAGAGTGAGTTTAATTAAAAATTCGGATTCTTAAATTCTTCGGTCGTCCAAAAACTGCTTTTCATCCAACTCTGGTCATTGCCTTGTGTTTGAGGAATTAGGCTATGTATCCAACCGTAACAAATGTATAGCTAAGTAAATGGAGATTTCGAAGATGACTGGGTGTTGTCGACAACGATAAGCCTTAATTCTTATTTCGTGCTGCCATCATATTGTAAATCATTGTTGACATTCTTGCGAATCCGAACAGCTCCGAACTGTAAGACGAAAAAAGATTTTGCCAGACTTATGACGAAAATAAATGTCGGATACATATATTTTACACATAATTGAGAATTAAAGGCGACAAAAGAAATCTTGGAAAAAGTGCATTGCATTGAAATAGCTGTTTAATGACAAAGGGGGTGAGGAAGGGCCTGTTTTCTATCTAAATCTTATCCAAACAAGAAAAGCGATAGTTTATTTTTTCTTAGCAATAACCCTGCCATTTAATTATCAGTAAGCGCTGATTGTCGATAGAGTCTCGATAGCCTGGCCATAGAAATGATAAAAAGTACATGTTCAACGTTTTAAATTGAAACCCCTGACTTAATGAGATAATTAATTTTTATAGTAGAGATAATTCCTCAGTGACATAAATGTCTGCATTCAGCATTTTGACCACAGCATCCTCCGTCAGGAACTTTTTGTTAGGAAAGCTGAGCAACAATGGCCTAAAACTATTGGTTTCTAACAAACGGATCCTTCCGGGTGTTAGAAGCCTATCACAAAAGTTTGTAAGAAAGTCAATACTTACTTTTCTACTTTTCTAAAATTTTATTTTATCCTTCTATGAATGACAGTTCTGTCAAGTGAATGGAAATCATATACAACTTTCAAAGGTGCATTCATTAATATTTTATGAAATAATCGGTATATCTGTTGTGTTTTTTAGTGTTATCCGTAGTCTAAATTTTATTTTTCTTTGTTTTTGGGTATGGTAATATATCTCAGTCAATTACTTTGAAGCAAAGTAAAAGAAATTAAACCAAGGATAAAGTGAACCACAACTAATATGCAAAGCATCTGAGTTTATGTATAGTAAGTTTCTGTAACCAACCAACATGGCTTCGACTAAACGTTAATTAACTTTCTTTTATTTTCACCTATTGTCAATATAATCTACCAGCTTGGCTTAGAATAATAAAGAGAATAAATAAACGGAATAAATATTATCTAAAATGTAGATTTTGCTGGGATAAAATTAAACCATTAGCTGTTCTTCCTCTAATAGTCTTGATGCTCGTTTATTACATATTACACGCAACGTTGAAGAGTCTGCCAACAGAACTGATCTGAAATATAATACCGTTAAAATTCTGAAAATAAGCCCCTCTATAAAGTCCCTTCAAATAGAAGGCCCCCAAACACGTAACGCAAAAAACCCTCCGTTAAATCGCTCCTCCAAATATAAGCTCCCCCCCCGGGGGCCTTTGAAAAATATAAGCCCGGGGGTTTAGTTTCGGAATAACCTCGAATACGCAGAACTCTAACATCCTCCACTATCAACAGCAATGTTTTGAAAATATGTTTCGCAGTATTTCCATAATAGCGTGTCGAATAGGTCTCATCTTCCACGCGTAGATGAGCGGATTCAGTGAAGAATTCAGATGGACTAGGGTCTGAGTATAGATGATTAGAGTTTCCTCTGAATCACTTGTTTCACGACGAGATACCCTGTTTGCAATATTAATAGAATAATGTGGGAGATTACATAACAAAAAGACGATATATACATAAAATGTAGCGATCGCAGATTTTCTCTGCCTTGCTGTGTTCTGCGAAGTGCTCTCAACGTTTTGTGATACTTGTTGCACGTGCAGTGTATGAATTTGGTTTGTGAGATGACGCACTGTTAAGTAGATCTTGGAATAAAAGAATGTTGCAGAAATAAAACAGACAATAACAATCGCAAGGAGAGTAGCTGGAGCAGCCGTTATCATTCTGTCCCAGAGATCAAATACAGAAACAGTTGCACTGAACACCCAGATCGTGATGACTGCAGTGACAATACGCCTGTGAGTTACAAGTTCCTGGTATCTAAGATGAAGGTGAATGGCCAAGAATCTGTCGGCGCCTAAAGCTGTTATATTTAAAAATGAGGCTGCAGTAAAACAAATCCCAAACACCTCAGATGTCTTGTCAAACTGGAAAGTATCAGTGTTTTGAGATATTAGCGTTGCTATGGCTAGAGGTTGCACAATTAATCCAACAGCAAGATCAGAAACAGCAAGACTCATTAGTAATATTCTTACAGGCTTCGGCAACGAAGAAATTTTTCTCAACACATGTATGGTTATAACGTTCAGCGTGACTGCAGTATAGGAAGAGAAAATGTTTAAAATGACTACCAATAGCGGTGAAATTTCCTCAGCGTTTGCCATTGCCTAATTGGTAGAAATATGTCAGTTCCTTTGGTACTGTTGATAGTTAATGCTAGCGGACGAAATCATGGATTTAAACATTCCTCGATCAAACTTCGCCTACGTTATGCTTCCTTCCTTAACTGAACACGTACCGGCCGTTCACTCGCTTGCAACCAAAGAAACGCCAACCTTATCAACACAGACTGTTAACTTTTATTTCTCTCGGCCTGTCATTTTTGACAGCAGGTGTGTCACAAACTTTCTTTAAAGTGCAAACTAATTTGAATATAAGAATTAATTGGAAAGCCTTGAGGCACCGAACACGTCCATTTAGAAGGATGAGTTGAAATTATTTACTTACATCTCTTAGAGGGAGGTGTATTGGTCTCGTTTAATTTGCTCATAGAACTTGTTATTAAGACAGTGTGAAACAAGTTATTTTCGGCTGGAAATTCCACGGCGGTTAAAATTACTATCAGAAAAAAAATTATTAGGACGGAAATAAAAAATGTCAGAGGTTTATTTCGTTCTTGGAAGAAAGTGCGTATGAACTCCGATCTAGCTTTCAGTTCAAGAAGACATTGTGTATGCTAATGTATGAGCACCACATTAACTATCTCGCATATACGATTTAAAGAACGCAATACAATATTAGCATGTTTCCCTTGTGTTGAAAGTTGTCTATTTCCGAATAAAAAAGAAAAAAGTGACGGGAAAACAATAAAGTTATTTAGTACTATCTTCCAAAAGCAATGAAGCATATTTTTAATGCAAGACCTAAGTGTATGCTTCGTTAATGATCAAGTCAACCGTTTTAACCTAAAAGGCAGCTGAGTCAACAGAATAATATATCAGAAAAGTCCCGCATGCATTTTAATTGCCAATTAAAACCTGGTTGCCATTAATGGTCCGCGAGCCCTTATGCGTGGGACATATCCCAGACGATCAAAAATAACTCAGTCAGAGAGGCACAGCTTACTTATTTTGTTTTATTTGGTTTTGGTACGAAAATGGCAAAGATCAGGGCCTGAGATGCCAAGGATTATCCGGTCCCCGACTATAGCTGATGAGGTGATGTTCGTTAAAGAAATATAAAAAAGTATCACATGTTTGAGAAAAAAAAGCGTACGAAAACCGACTGGCCTGTGAGCTGAGGCTCTCCGTTTGCCGGGAGGAAAAGAGGGCTAAACTTCGGGGGAGACGGGTAGAGAGGAAGTGGGCCTTAAACTAGCCTCTTTCTCTATTTTCGCCACCAAGGGTACTGGTCTCAGGCTATGCCGGAAAATAAAACGTTTTCGTCAAGCATTTTCTTGTTCGGCAGCAGCGTCGCAATGGTCGGGAAAGTAGATTCAGATTCAGCGCGTCCGATGACTCAGATCGCATGCCGCAGACCAGCGTTGTGTAATGCTGATAGATATCCCCAGTATAAATAAAGCTTTTATTATTATTATTACTATTATTATCATTAAGTGCATAATCAGGCCTAGAGCTGCCATCACAAAGGGTTTATTGTAGCTGTTCTAAATAACCGTGTAAACTTGCTCTTAGTTTGTACCACAAATAGATGACAGAGGGACTGATATCTACTAATTTTGCATTATTTTATATAATTGATGGATTTTGCTTTTATTAATGCTTTGATGGCTTTCATCAATCTTCTGAGTGAAACAAAATATTGATAAGCCCTCTCTTAGTTAGCTTTACTTTAGAAAGAAAAAAAATTGAATGAAGAGCTATCAAAATTTAATAAAAAGCTTGAGCAGTTAAAAAAACCCATTCAAAATTGCTTCAACTGAAAGGGATTATTTTAAAGTTACTTCCAGAGTAAACTTTGAGTCCATTCCGCAAAAACTTTCTGCGGAATGGACTCAAATTTAAGACACTTCCTGTCATGACTAAACGGATTACTATGCAAAGTCTTCACCTGTTTTTGGGAAAAGGAAATTGAAAGAAATATATATAATTATGTATTATATATTCAATTTCCTTTTCCCAAGAACAGGTGACGACTTTGCATAATAATCCGTTTAATCATGACAGGAAGTGTTCCGTTCTCCACCTGATAATGTCGGAATATCGCCTTTGTGGGATCAGAGTTTGACTTAAGTTTGTCCTTTCTAAGCGGCAAAAAACAGATTTTAGTCCTGCATTAATAATTTCAAAGGGTTTTCTCAAAAACAGACACCGATTTAAATTTTAAACCTTATCTTTTCTAGCTTGCTTTTTTTTTTCAATAATTTACTAGTTCATGAATTTCACCGTTTACAGGTACTTTGCATATTCGTTGAGTGCATTCAGTGGCCTGATTATCCCCTTCCGGCCTTAGGTACAGTATACAACGGAAGATTGAGCATGGCTCTCTGATTGTTAGACAGCCTATAAGGCACAGCCAAAGGTAACCTGAGATCAGGTCCAATTTTAGCGGGTCTCATACATTCTCTCTAACGGCTACCGCTAAAATTGGGCCTGATACAAACTCTCTCACGTTTGTGCTCGTTACGGCCAGATTTTGGCCGTAACGCTGATTGGCTGTTAGAACAATGCCACAAGATCTGATTGGCTGTCGGAAACGCTGGAAGTTGAAAGCGCTTATTCCTCGCGTGGTTGTTTTCGTGAATGCTCCGTCGTCGGCTGAGAGAAGGATCGATTTTGCTGTCTTTTTTATTGTTTTATGATCTTATGGTAGGAAAATATGCCTTAATATGTGCCATGGAAATTCAGAAAAATCATATGGTTGTTCATATATTCTCAGGATTTGCTTCGTTAACGGAACTAATGTGAGTGTATCGCGGAGTTGAGTCCCTCTGCAACTTGTTGACCGCTAACAAGGTGCCTTTTGATTTACCAACAAACGAGTGCAAATCAAAATACTGTCCATCTTAAAACTGGTTTCATCTGAAAGTTTAGCCTGGCATGACTTCTCTGAACGGGGTACGCAAGCGGAGGCTCACTGCGAAAGAAACCTCAATGGCCAATATGAATTATTAGACGAAAAATATCGCATCGCTGTTCAAGGAATTTTGTAGGCGTTATTATAAAAGCTGGTGGCTTAAGATAACATACTGGTTGTTTGCCTTCGCTTTTTGTAAAATATAAACCAGGAAAACTGGTGTCCTCGCTCATTGGCTGTTTGCTTTTGTTTTTAAAGATTTATGTACTGAAAATAGGGGAAAATTGCCGAGGAAAATATTAAGGCAACAGAAAAATTAACAGATAAAAACTACTTTTTAAGTCAGCCCGTCTGCATTTTTCCCACTCGTGAAAAATTTGCATACTAGAAAAACAAGCAACGGAAGTAATTCTGGTTGGCTGATTCGGCAAATGTCAATCAATCAAAAAAGTGGGCGGCAGACGTTTCGTAGAAGGTTTGTATCAGGCTCTCTTTTCGTTTCGCCTAGCCCGCTGGAATGTAATTTTCAAAGCGAAAAAAAAATAGAGCCTGATCTCAGGTTAGGCCACAGGCATCATCCTCTGATGAATAAAGCTCCAATCAGTTTATCTAGAGTAGTCTCAACCTGTTTTGTGAATCTATTTTGTTGAATCTATATCGACTCTATCGAATCTATTTTGTTTGAATCTATGTCGACGCCCCCTAGACCTAAAAGAGTGTTTGCATCAAGCGCCACACTAGTTGGCCATTGATCAGCTTTCTCGATCGAATGTGTTGTTGATTCTTTTATCGATGTTTGCCCCAATTCTGTTTGATATTGCCGTTTCTGTTGTTTCTAGTGCATTGTCATTATTGTATGTATAGGCATTGTTGTTTTTTCCTTGACCTCGTAGTGGAGCTTGCTCTGTGAGTTATTTTATTATCCAGGCCTCGGCCTGACGAATCTTGTAAATAAACAAATAAGTAAATAAATATTTTGTCTTTCCCACGAAGGCGCAGTTTAATTTCTTCATCACTGGTTTCTGTGACACTTTTTAAAATAACATTTTTTGGATATAGTTATCAGATTTGTAAACCAGCTTAAACCAGTCTTTGAGCTAATCTGAATTCAATGGGTTCTCTGCAGCGCACCTTCTTTTTGTTTTATTGTAATTTACCATTGATTTTTTTAACTGATTAAAAAACGCCCCATTAGGATTTCTTAAATCCCTGGTGCGATTTTAGCATTTAAGAGCAAATGTCTGTAAAAATCGAGGAAAATCGAAATTTCGCGGCCACAGTCAAAAAATCATTTTCGCTCATATCTTGTTCATAGATAGGCATAAGTAAGTAACTAAACGTGGTGTAGTTTGTTTTTCAAAAGGCCGCTTGGATTTGGAGAAAATCGACAAAACCAATTTTCGTGGTGGGCGACTTCGTGAAAAACAACCAAAATTTGAGGCAAAATGAGGCGGTCTCAAAACTTCGCTGGCACGCACACAGGAAGAAAGCGGGGTAAAATATTTCCCGATAAATCAATTTATAAAGGGTTTCACTTGTGTTTTGGTGATGAGTTCTTATCTTAACGATAATCTTGAAGATAAACAATGTTATTTCAGTTTGGATTCTTTTCCAACTAAACGAAATTTAAACCAGCCAGGCTGAAAGTTGCGTTTTATATTTTAGGCATGTGCTACACCTTGGTTTTACCTGAAACTTAAGTCGTATGTTATTTAAACATTGTGCTAAAACATACGTAAGAATTGGCCTGGGTAATTAAATTTGTACTTCACACGAACCTTTTGAAGTTGAATAAATTTTGCTTGAAATATGAGACTTTTCAAGAACGTCGGTTGGTTGTTGCTCGACAAGTCACGATTGTTGCGCTCTCCAAAAGAAACTTAACTCACAGTCGCACTTGTATTAAAGACATTTGTACTGAAACGATAATTTTTGTTACCTCAAATGCGTTTTCCCGTTCTGGTTAACTGGCATTGCGCCTTGTCCCAAGCTAATCAACCGAAGATCCAAAAACTCGAGGAAACGTGGTGAGTGAATTAAAATAACCTGAAACAGAACATTTCTTGTTATTGCTGGCCTTTCTTTTCCGCAGTCACACTTTTACATCCATTACCATTTAAAAATTCTAGGTCTCACAAAAACTGCGATTTTGATAGTGAAACTTTAAGGCTGCCGATACTTCTTTGGTCATAAAAATCTGGTCAAAAGTGTTGCGTGACAGGATTCACAGGCTTCCCAATCTAACCATTTGAGCGAGGCGCTTTTTTAATGTTCTTGCCAGAAGTAGCATATTATGCTACTAACTAGTAATAGTTGACACTACAGCTGCCCCTGCTCTGCATATTGTCGTTCAATAGCATTCTTGCTCGTGGTGTAGCTCTTTGAAATATACCGATTCATAAAGAAGATTTTCACACATATTCCATACAATAGGTGAGATAAATACAGGAAACGCAAGGTTCCATGCACAGTTTCAGCTCGATTTACACAGCTTTGATCAAAACATTCTCACTTTCGAGAATAGTTATAATTCTAAACCATAAGAAAAGGTTTAATTAGAAGTTGAATTTTTCGCTATTTCTCTTTCACTTTTTACATTCAGTTCATTTTATTAGCCGGAAAGGAAGCCTTAGAAATTAAGAGGACGTTTGATCAATTCACACTCGCCTATTCTAGTCTTATTTTAAACTTTATAGCGGAAGGACACCTGTGAGCAGGGAATAAGTCAGCACAGAATTTGATTGTCGGCGAATTTCTGTAATCGTCCATCGTTCTGCTAGTGAGAAGCTAGCCGTTGTTCGCTCGTCTTGCTTGTTTGGGGCTGAGTCTTATTCCGAAGAGTGCCTGGCAAGGTTTCGAATGAAAGATTTGTGAACTCGTGTCTGGCAAACTCTCCAAGTGTTTACATATACACAATTAGACGCACCTTATAACTTCTTCTGCGCTTAACGAGTGTCGTTAAACTTTCAGTGAAACAACAGCTTCACAGGATGTCACTGATAACACGTAACGCAAAAGAGTGTCGAAGTATTACTGCACAATAAATATTACAAAATCTACCTAAGCGGTCCCTTGGGGATGTGCTGTCTTTACGTCATCCTAACCATTTCGTACATGCGGGCGCAAACTATAGAAACGTCATTATTACCTGCCGATTCCTCGGGGCCCCTGTTCAAGCAAATGGCGATTTTTTACTTCGGCGGAGCGCGAAGTAAAGGATTCGCGACGCTCAGGAATGTATCAAAGTTGCAATTTTTTGACAAGATTGGGCAAGCAAAGTCTGTAGGTTTTCGGCTCTATTCGGCTATTTGACGAAGTGAGAGCCGAATTAGTCCGAGATATCTCGAGATCACTTCGATTTCTTTGATTTATTCTTTAACTTTTTCGAGGAAGAAAGAATTACTATTTTGGCCTTCCCGGGGTTTGAACCGACTCACCTAGCTGTGTGACCCGTCAGATCAGAGGAGACTCTAAGTTGAGGGATTAGCCGATTGCGCTACTGCGACCCAAGGTAGTTTGGGAAATGAAAAATAGTTATGAAATGATGCACTAGTTTCGGGACAAGATTGGACGTGCAAGTTCGTGACTTTTCGGCTTGTTTTAACCACTTCGTGATATGTTGAGATCACTTCGAGTTTAGTCTTTAATTACTCGAGGAATAATCGAGTGTTGAAAAACATTTCACGAGTGAGCCCTGTTACGCCGCAAAATGTAACAATTGACGCAAAATGTAACATTAACGCGAAATGTAACAATTTTTGACGCGAAATGTAACATTAACCCGAAATGTAACAACTTTTGACGCAAAATGTAACAACGCTTTAACGCGAAATATAACAACTTTTTGACGCAACATGAAACAATATTTTTAACGCGAAATGTAACAAGCAAAATGTTACAGCCTTGAAATAACTGAGAGGTTTGGACATGAGCCTTATAGATAAAGTGTAAATTGTCTGGTGGTTACAAAAACAGTTTATTCATAAAGTTTTCTTATGTCAAATAAACTCACAAAAGGTCGTAAAACAGGTGATAAAGTTACAAGTCATAACCTTGGAATAGCATTATGGACACAAACAACAACGCTAACTTATTAAACATAACGTATGGAGAATATCCCAAGCTATGCGAAAAGAATATGACTAGAAATGTGAACAATAACACCGTAGGAAACACGCACCAATCAGCAATTGAAATGCAAGTTAAAAGTAAAAGTTAAGAAAGGTAATCTACGTAGTCAATAAGATAGATATGAAATTTCTCATTTCTCACCGGACTTCCAGTAAATGTGAGAAATTTCATACCAACCCAGTCCTGCTGCCTTAAAACTTAACCATGCCAACGCCCATTTAACATTGTTGATTATCTCACGCAGTCGGATAACTGCTCCGCTACACTTTCCTTTTAGGGAAAAGGGAAGGAGGTGGATAAAAACAGAAAGCGTCTTCATGCGATGAAAGTGTGAAAAGAATGATCAGTAATCGATACTCGCCTCAATTTCATACGGGCTCAAATCCCTAGAGGGAGTATGCTAAAAATGTACCATCCTAACCTATCTAATACGTCCTGGATTGTGTAACGCCAACTTTCTTTTAAGCGTCACACATAAGTACAGAAAGATATACCAAACAACAATTCGTACGACTGTTTCAGAATTTAGTTACTATTATCGAAAAACGTTTTGTAAGTTTTTTTGACATTATAAGAAAACTTTATAAATAAACTGTTTTTGTAACCACCAGACAATTTACACTTTATCTACAAGGCTCATGTCCAAACCTCTCAGTTATTTCAAGGCTGTAACATTTTGCTTGTTACATTTCGCGTTAAAAATTTTGTTTCATTTTGAGTCAAAAAGTTGTTACATTTCGCGTTAAAAAGTTGTTACATTTTGCGTCAAAAGTTGTTACATTTCGAGTTAATGTTACATTTCGCGTCAAAAGTTGTTACATTTCGCGTTAATGTTACATTTTGCGTCAATTGTTACATTTCGCGGCGTAACAAGCCCTCCTTTCGAACTGTTTTATGATGAATTTAAAGTTACAAAATGCTGCACAAAGACATTTTGTCTTTGTTGAGTGTTACGTAGTAAAATTGCTTTCATGCGTAGCGTGACTTTCTCGAACGTTCTCTACATTTTTGGATTACCATGAATAATTAATTAGGGCATGTTTACATTTCAGCATGAGTCAGCAGATTTGCATCAGTTACTGAAATCATAAAATATGTCGAAAAGCTACTACTATTTGCCTGTTTAGTATTTTCTAGAACCTTATGTCAAACGGTATACAAGTTTCAAGCGAGTTCTTTTGACGAACTAAGTTTTTTCCCACGAGTTGGACTGCTGTGTTTAGTCAAGTGTGAGGAAGGTCGATTTTCAGGTTCTGTGTTTACAAGTTCGCGGAAGCCGTAAGATATCTGAAGTTCAAGTGAGAGTTTGTTATTATTGGTAGAGGCTGTTTAGTTTTACTCAAAGTTCAAGTCAAGTTTGTGCTGGTAGATGCTGTGTTTTAAAGCTCTGTAAAGGTTATGTTCCTTTGGTGTTAAACTTCCTTGTGTTAATCCGACATCCCTGCGTGCTGATAGTCAGTGAATAATTATCCTCAAAACATTCGAACTCGTGACTTTGAGTTTTAGCCAATTCCATGCTCTACGTAATGTGACTCCTTACCCATGCCTTACATATCTTTAATCAGTACATGAGACTGCTATGAAGGAGACTGCTATGTATGGAGTCATCAGAGCATAACTGGGCTAATATCGCGGAGACAATTTGTCCTGAAATGCTAGTTTTTGGCAAGTAGGCCTCTTGGATGTTGCTCTTTTCA
>NC_133206.1:1162500-1175000 GCF_958299795.1 Porites lutea
TAAACTTGAAAATAGCGCTACGTCATCTACCACTCCACAAGGCCGCCCTGCCTGGATAGCATTTCCCCAATTACTTTGCGATATTTTCTTAGTTGCGTGTGCTATTAAATGTAAGTTTTTTAATGCTGGTTAGCCTGTGCAAGTATTTGAAAGGGGGAGACAGGGTTTAGAGCGAATTGCTTACCTGATACCCTTGAAGAGTTACAGTGTAACCCTTTCGACCGATTCCTCTATCCCCTAAACGACCTTTCCATTCCATATAACATGATTTTTTTATTGTGATTCTTCACTCAAAACAAAAAACGCTTCCAAGATCATTTATCGAGGTTGCCCAAAGTTTAAAACCTACTCAGTGTTCGTGTGTACTGGCAGGGTGTATGATTTTAATGTTTT
Source organism: Porites lutea (assembly GCF_958299795.1). NCBI lineage: Eukaryota > Metazoa > Cnidaria > Anthozoa > Scleractinia > Poritidae > Porites > Porites lutea. Next base: position 1,162,894 of record NC_133206.1, read on the forward strand.
CCAAATTCCTTAATAGTCAATGCATTAATCACACGCCCAGGTGTCGGAAAAACTGACCACCACTTTACACTTTTAAATCAAGTACTAGTGGCAGCCAGACTATGCAGCCTTTCAGTTGTTGTATAATTGGACAAATAACTTTGAAAACATCAAAGAAATGTATAAACAATTTTGTTTTAGACTGCTCATTCTTAAGTGCGAAGGATGGTGTTCGTTGTCACGCAACACCCGCTCCTTGTCTTCTCACACTTCCTCGCTGATTCTATGAATTGGTAAGAACATCTTTCAAATCGCCGAAAATGTCTTAAAAACATATTTTTCTCGTGATATATTTTGTTCAACCACCTTAAGAATTTAGATCATAACGCTCATTCGGTTTGAGTGACATTTTAATAACCTGTCCCATCTCCAATAACCTCTCGTTAGAGGTCAAATTACAAAATGCATTAGCGCCAGCATAATTTTGGAGCTCGAGAGTAGAAAAAGTAAAATGTGCCCCCAAACTATAAAGGTAAGTTAATTTCTATTGGATGTTAGCAAATTAATAGAGGTACATCAGGTTTCTTCTCAGGAAATGCCTATGATCCCTTTCAGCAACAGCAAGCCGTTGGTGAATTATGCAAATGTTTCATATTTCACTCAAAATTTGTTCAAGTTCAGAAGGTTCGTCTGAAGCCTAAATTAAATTACCCCTGCCAGTTCTTACATATGTTTTAGTACAATGTTTAACTAACTTATAGCTTGAGTTTCAGGAAAAACCAAGGTGTAGCACATGCCTGAAAATTAAATCGCGACTTTAGGTCTGAATTTAAACTTCCTTGAGTTGAAAAAGAACCAAAACTAAAATAAAATTGTTTACCTTCCACAGTATCGTTAAGTTAACAATCAACCGCCATACTAGGGCTAAAACCCTTTACAAATTGATTTATCCAGGAATATTTTATCACGCTTCCTTCCTTTTTGCGTGCGAGCGAAGTTTTGAGACCCGCTCATTTTGCCTCAAATTTTGATTGTTTTCAAGTCGCCGACCACGAAAACTGATTTTGTCGATTTTCTCCAGTGGCCTTTTGAAAAACAAACTACACCACATATAGTTACTTACTAATAAGTATGTATGGACAAGATATGAGCGAAATTTAATTTTTGATCGTGGCCGCTGGCCGGTTGCTCGATATTTACTGACATTCTTAAGCCATTAAGCTCTTAAGCCATTAAGTGGGCAGCCTCCTCTTTATATCTCCGAACTAATTCGTCTTACCAGCCAACTAAAACCTTAAGGTCCACTAGCTGTCTTGTAGGTTGCTAACCGTTCTACTTAATAATCATATAGGATAGATCTTTGACTGTTGCCTCTGCCAAGTCATGGAACTCGCCTCCTTTACATTTACGCAACTGTTAAACTGTTAGCACTTTTAAACCAGTCTAGAAACTAGAAGCTCAGGGTTAAGAAGTGATTTGACGTCATGCCTAGTCTGCCGTCTTCCTAAAATAATTGATCGATATGATGACAAGTACGTGTGAGCCAAATGCGACTGTTCCGTAGCCAGTTTCCCGGTGTCACAAACCACGATCGCCAAATTCCACCCCTCCATTTCGGCCCATAGTTTCCTCCATAGGCACCTACAACTACAGCTTGGCCAAATACTTAAGTAATCTCCTCCAACCTCATAGAGCGGTTTTCACTTGACTGTCGAAAGTAATTGAGGAATTGGTTTGGTTTTGGTTTTACTACGCCCTTTGGTTGGCTAGTGTATTTACTTTGGTTTTGGTTTTACGCCAGTCAAGTGAAAACCGCTCTATTCCGTCCACATTCATTGCTTCAGATTCCTTCACTTTTGTGAAGGAAATCAATGATCTATCTTTGCATGGGATGTTTATGGTCTCCTTCGATGTTGAAAGCCTCTTCACCAACATACCTCTAGATGATTGTATTAACCTTGCCGTCAAATATATTACTGAGGGTAATCCAGGGTTGAAACTTAGTAAAAGTGAGCTTAAAAGGCTGTTTGAGTTTGTTACCAAGGAAACTCACTTCCTCTTCAAAAGTAACTTCTATGATCAGGTGGATGTTGTAGCCATGGGGTCCCACCTTGCCCCTGTTCTCGCCAATCTCTTTATGGGTCACCATGAGAATATATGGTTGGATCAATACGGGGATTCAGAGGTACGTAGACGACACATTTTGCCTTTTCCACTCTGAACGGGATGCAACCCTTTTCTTCAATTACATCAACAATCAACACCCCAATATACGCTTTACAATGGAGCGGAAAACTGACCATGTTTTACCTTTCCTAGATGTTCTAATCAATAACACTGACCCACACCACCTGTAGCGTCCACTCATAGCTACTTGAAACTGTACTTTAATCAGTTGTTCACTTGCTAGTTCGTTTCTAATCTGCACATAACTTGTATTCATTCCATTCACAAATTGCACGTGAAAGAGAAAGATTCGAAGTTATTGTGCCTTCTTAATGGAAAGGAAAACTTGTCCTAACGAAACGACAGTATAACTCCATAACAAAACATGTGCTTTTTCGTGGGAAAGAGCGCCCGCGATATTTTGTGTGCGGTCACCGAAGACCACACCATATAACGTTTATTTTCTGTCTCTTACACGCTCCCCCCCGAAAGACGACTGGGGAGTCTTTCTACTTTAGCACAAACTAGTAATGAGCGTACAAAAAACTAGTCGAAACTATCAGATCAGTACAAAGTTCCTCAAAAGTTCCCTCAGTTATCTTAACCTTTCGGAACAGTTCAGACACTTCTCGGTGCCCTTCCTACACACATGAACTGGTAGCTTCAAAGAGGTGTTGGCCGCTGTTCCAAGCCACCTAGTAACTGCTCTTCCAATAGACAGAGCTTCCGGACATCTCTGCGGTACACTCCGTCCGCTGTTCTGACGACAACTTGGCGTACCATGCCTTCGCTATCAGGAAAGGTTTGCTCGACCAAGCCCTTTGGCCACTGACCCCGGGGCAAATTCTTGTCTGCAAGCAACACTAAATCTCCTACTATAAAGTTTGGCTTAGGTTGTAACCACTTCTGGCGTTCTTGGAGCGTTGGCAGATATTCCCTTGTCCACCTCTGCCAAAATTCATTTGCGAGAAGATGAACGTGCTTCCATCTGGCTTTGAATCGATCTGACTCCTCGAATAAATCTGGGGATGAAGACGGGTTTCGGCGCAACAGAAGGATATGGTTCGGCGTCAGAGCTTCCAAATCCTTTGGATCATCAGAGACCGGCGTGATTGGCCTGTCATTCAAAATCTTCTCTACTTCAATGAGGAATGTTCTCAGGGTTTCTTCGTCTACGAGGCGTTCTCCCACCATAGAATGAAGGATCCTTCTGATAGACCGTATAAGTCTCTCCCATACGCCGCCTTGGTGACTGGCCGCGGGTGGGTTAAATTTCCACTCAATTCCTCTCCTGGTCAACCTCAACTGAATCTTCTCCTGATCCCACACCTTTAAAGCGTTGACGACGTCCAATTCAGCTCCTCTAAAATTAGTACCGTTGTCACTATAGATAATACCCGGGTGGCCTCTTCTACCAACGAAGCTCAAAACGGCATTGATAAAACTGTCAGTGGAGAGGTTGTTAACTAACTCTATGTGAACTGCTCGATATCTTGGGCAAGTGAAGATGCAGCCGTAACGTTTGTTCAGAGAAGGATCTCTCCTTGATCTTGTGTTAGGTCCTATCTTCACGTAGAGGGGCCCGAAGTAATCCAACCCAACTGCAGCAAATGGATACACGAGCCTGTGAATGTCCGAAGACACTCTAACAACTGGAAGTGGTGCTGTCACTTGTTCTCCTAACTTGGCGTTCTGACGTTTGCACACATGGCACTTGCCAAGAACTTGCTTTATCGTGGAAACTGCATTCACGATCCAATAGCGCTGCCTAATTTCGGCCAGAACTTGATAGGCTCCTACGTGTCCATTCAAGTGATGATAGTGGCGAATTATCAACTCAGACACGGGGTGCTTTGCTGGCAGTATCATCGGGTGCTTGGCATCATATGGCAAACTCGAGTGATTCAATCTTCCGCCGACACGTATGATTCCTTCATCTTCGAATGGCTTAAGTCTGGCTAGTCTGCCTTTGATGACTGTTTCACTTTTCTCATCAGTAAACGACTGTCCCTGGACGAACTTCACAATTTTCTTCTCCGCTTTGTCCACGTCATGGATCGATAAGGTTTTAGGACTATACTTCACACTTCTATCTTTGTCGTTCTGGCACTGGGACTGCATCGGTCTGTTGAAGGCTCTACATAACCACCCAACTATTCTTCTCAATCGATCCCACGACGAATATCGTTGGAACAAAATGCTCCAGAAATCCGCATGAACTGTGGATGCTCCAACAGTGACTTTCTCCTTTTTCACTCCTTCGTCTGTATCTAGGAGGTCTCCCAATTCCTCTGGAGGTTTCGGGGGCCAATCTTCAACTTCTCTCCACAAGAATTCTGGACCACGGCGCCACCTTTCCAGTTTTCCAGTCTCCGAGGCCTTGATCCCTCGGGAAGCATAATCCGCAGGATTGAGCTCTGATCGTACATGCCGCCACTGCCCTGGATCTGATTCTTGACGTATGACAGCTACCCGGTTTGCGACGAAGGTTACAAATCTTCGTACTTCATTGGCAATGTACTTGAGAACTATCATAGAGTCAGTCCAGTAAGTCACACTGTTAATCTTCAGTCTTCCTTCTAACTCTCTCGTTATGACCTTGTTGATTTTCGTTGCTAGCGTAGCCGCTGTCAACTCCAGCTTTGGTACTGTTGAAGCACTTTTCAAGGGTTTCACGCGAGACTTCCCCATTACGAAACAGCAATGAATTTGCCCCTGACTGTTAACAAGACGTAAATAAGAGGATGTCCCATAACCATGCTCTTGGGATGCGTCGGCGAAATGATGAAGCTCTACATGTTTCACTTCACCGAAGTCCTTTGGCTTAAAACATCGAGGAATACTGAATCCTTGCAAGCTCATAAGCCCTTCTCTCCAACTCTTCCAACGTTCACACAAGTCTCTTGGGAGCTTCTCATTCCAATCCAACTTTAGTTTGCACAATTCCTGATTCATTTCTCTTCCAGGTAAGAGTAGGGGGCTGGCGAATCCGAGCGGGTCATACACCGTTGCAATAGATGATAAGACACCTTTCCGATTCTCTGGACGCTCCTTGTCATTCACAACAAAGTCAATGGTGTCATGTTCAACATTCCAGTGGATTCCTAGTGCTCTATCTATAGGCAAACTTTCTGATTTCAAATCTAAATTCTTAATGGTGGGTGCTCTTTCCTCCACCGGGAACGCTGACAACACGCTGCGAGAATTGGAAATCCATTTTGTCAATTCAAAGCCTCCTCTCGCAAGTAACTCCTGTAGCTGCTTACTGACTTGTACTGCGCGTTCTGAATCAGCAAAGGATTTAAGCAAGTCATCTACGTAGAAATCCTTAAGCACGGCGTCAACTGCCTCTTGGGAGAAGTCTTTCTCATTATCCTTAGCCGTCTTTCTCAGGGCGTATCCTGATACGCTCGGCGAGGACTTTGCTCCAAAAATGTGCACGAGCATTTGGTAAGTCTTCGGTCCCTTTGAAAGGTCACCATTCGGCCACCATAAATAACACAACGCTCCACGATCTTCTGGTGCTACGAAGACCTGGTGAAACATTCTCTTAATATCTGCCGTAACTGCAACGTCATCTACTCGGAATCTCAGGATCACTCCTATCAGGGTGCTGGTGTTTTCAGGGCCTCTCAAAAGTTGCTCATTCAAAGACGTTCCACCACTCCTTGAGGCACAATCAAACACTACCCGCGGTTCTTCGGGTTTTCTAGGATGCCACACCGCGTGATGAGGAAGGTACCATAGCGGCTTAAGCACTGGGACTTCGTCATCAGGTACCCGTCGTGATGCTCCCTCGGTCAGGTACTTGTCCATTACGCCACTGTACTTTCGGTGGAAAACTGGATCCTTCCGCATCTTTCTCTCTAGCCAACTTAACCTCCTTGTGGCCGTCGACAGACTCTCAGGAAGGTCTGGCTTCTCTTGGCGAAAAGGAAGCTTAAGCTGATAGTGTCCGTTCACTAAGGTCGCTGACTGATCCATAAGTTCCTGTGCTTTACGGTCCTCAACAGACATGCCTTCCTCAGCATTGGCATCAGCTTCAACAAATTCCTCATCATACATGCGCTCCAGCTGAACGCTTAAGCTATCTTGGCCGGTGCGAGTAAAGTTTATGTGAACACGGTCCTTAACGGTTTCTCCAATCGGGCCGTGGACTGTCCACCCAAGGGGCGTCCTCAATGCAACAGGTTCGCCTTGGTCTCCTTCTTTCCGATCTAACTGCTTGTCAATCAGGTCTGGGCGATCGTTTCCTATCAAAATTGTCACTTTCTTATCTCCTGTTTCGGGTGAGCTAACGTCACAAAGATGAGGCCAACGCTTAATATCCTCGTTTGTGGCCATTTGTCGTGCTGAAACGGGAAGATTGCTTGTAGTCAAGACGTTTTCGAGTCGGAACTTTGCATCTCCTTCTAACGATTCAATTTCTAACTGGACTTCATGACCATGTCTTAGCTCCCCGTCCGCACAGTTGGTGGTGGCCATAGTATAGCTGATTGGCTTCATATCCGTTACACCTATTTCACGCGCCAAACTATCTAGACAGAGCGAGGCGTCTGAACCGCTGTCTAGGAAAGCGTGCGTTATGATCTCTCTGGCACCTCCCGGACATCTAATCTTGACTGGAACTACCTTAAAGCATACTCTGGGTCTGCCCGCTTCGAGCGCAGCAACCGTCACCAGATCCTGTTCCCTTGCACTTGCCATCGAAGGGCTGCTATCCTTCGTGTTGGGCGCTTGCACATTGCTACTGTTCGCTGAACCTTCCACCGCATTACTGCTGGGATTTCTAGGGTTCTTTTCATCAACGCTCTCCGACGGGAAATGTAGCAGGTAGTGGTGATCCTTGCCGCAACCTGATATTCGGCAGGTGAATCCCCTATCACATTGTTTCGCAGTATGTCCTTGGTCAAGACAAAGCTTACAAAGTCCACGTTGACGAACAGTCTTTAGACGGTCATTCAATGAGGCACTTCTGAACTTTCGGCACCTCCAAACATTGTGAGGTCCGGAACACTGAGCACACTTCCAAGGGGGCCTTGGTGATGTTTTCTGGCTTAGGCAGTTCTGGTCAGTTTGAGTCGCAAGGGTAGTAAACTTGGGAGGCGGATCCTTTATCTTGTTTGTTTCCTTTTTTTCTCGGTTACCATGAGAAGAGGACCCTAATTCTTGCCCGTATCTATTGTTTATACGATCTGCAACTCTTCGAACAAATTCAACAAAGTCCGCAAAGTCCGCTCGACCTTTTCGCTTGATGAGATCTCCTGCTTTATCCACCCACTTCCTTTTCAGGCCCTCATCAGGGAGCTTTCGCATCAACGAGATTATGACATCTTCGTTGTCTAACCGACTCACGTAGTTGTGACCCATACTGGTCAGGACCCTCCTAGCATCTTCCAGTCGCCTTACAAACTCCATGAGAGTCGTCGCATCTGCTTTCCGCACTTGAATTTCTCTCAGTTTCTTCATGTGGGCTTCTACTATCATGTGAGGCTGGCCTAAGTTCTCGCTAAGAGTTCTCCAGGCTTCTGTGTACCTTTCACCCACTGTCAAATTAACACAACTCCTAATTGATTCTTTAGCTTTGCCTGAGCACTGAGCTAAAAGGCGTGTCAGTCTTTGAGACTCATCAGACACCTGGTTCTCAATATTGTCTCTAAAGTTCGTAACGAACTCCACATACTCCAAAGGGTCTCCACTGAATTTCATCAACTCTACTTTCGGTAAGGTTGGACCTTGCTTGATTGCTTCGGCAACTGCCACCCAAGGATCAGGTTGCATGCGTGACTGCGGACTAGCTTGCTGCTCAAAAGGAGGGGCTGAATAAATGTACGTTGATGTGGATTGCTGAGGAGTGTTGGCAGGATAGAACTCGGTTGCTGATGCATGTAAACCTACAGTTCGTGGACTACAAGACCATGTAGGCATTCCTGGTGATTGGTGCATCGACATTGGTGATGCCGCAACAGCTGTGGATGTTGCCCTTGGCAAATTAAAACGAGGTACATAACTGATAGGCGTGCTAAACTTAGTACAATTAATTGGAGCCTGGGTAGTTAAACTACTAGAACTCGTCTTGTGAATCGCAACTCTTCCTACGTTTGGACCAGAAGTCGTGACCGCTGACCCTGATGCTAAGTAACTCGCAGTCACCAATGATGAAAGTGAAGTTTGGGCAATATCTTGTGCTGAAGATGTTTGCATTTTTCCATTGTCAACAACTGGCTGGGATTCTGAAGAGGGTGTGGCACCACCCGTAACAGGCTGTGACAAATGCCCCTTCGCAGGAGGATAATTGGCACTATGCTCTTTTAAGTAATCATTCATCCCATCCTTCGCTTCATTCTCTTCGCCGCGCTCCAGCAATAAGTCAATTTCCGCCTGCTCCATCTTAGTTTTAGCACTCAACAGCTCTAATTTCCTGTTTAACTCTGCTTTACTTCTTTCTACTTCTAATTTGCGTTCTAGTTCCTGCTTTTCCTTTAGGGTCTGCACTTCCAATTTAGCTTCTACTGCCACCCTTCTCTTCTCTTTAACACTGCTTCTATTTGACACACAACTTCTCTCGCTCTTGTCAGACCCATGGCTCAATCCAGATTCAGAAGGAGGGGTACCTACTTCCTTTTTCCTCCACTGATTTATGAGGATTTCTAACTGTAATTTCATTTCTCGTTCATTCTGATAACTGTCAATAATAAATTGTTTTTTCTCTTCATCATCTTCAAAGCTGAAGTAATTATTATGACTGACAACAAAGTTACGAAATGCTTCTTTATACCTGTAAATCTCGGCTTCCACTCCACTTATCTGTGTGCTAGGGCTTAAAATCAATTCTTGTACACAATTTCGCCGTTTCCGCAGTTCTCCAAGATACCAGTTTCGCTGACGCTTCGCATGAACCGCTTTCTCGACTCGAACTTCCAATTCATCTATTCTTTTGTTCGGCTCCCTTAATCTAACAGGCCTGGAACTACTGCCTTGTTCTACCTGATCCTCGCCATAGAAACCAAATTCCACGTTTCCACTTGTTAATGATGGCCCTACTTGCTCTAATCCACCATTCTCATCACCTTGGAACGTGCGCTGAGGCGATTTCTCTGTTGGCGCCGAATCGGGAACATTTTCCTTCTGTGGAGTCACGTGAGTCGCTGCTTTCTCGTGTCCACCTTTCTTAGCACCACTTTTCGATTTCTTGCTCTTCGAATTCTTGCCAGTCATTCCGTTACTTTAACCACAGTACTGCTTGAAATTAATAACTTCGAATGATGTAGCGTCCACTCATAGCTACTTGAAACTGTACTTTAATCAGTTGTTCACTTGCTAGTTCGTTTCTAATCTGCACATAACTTGTATTCATTCCATTCACAAATTGCACGTGAAAGAGAAAGATTCGAAGTTATTGTGCCTTCTTAATGGAAAGGAAAACTTGTCCTAACGAAACGACAGTATAACTCCATAACAAAACATGTGCTTTTTCGTGGGAAAGAGCGCCCGCGATATTTTGTGTGCGGTCACCGAAGACCACACCATATAACGTTTATTTTCTGTCTCTTACACCACCGTTTACCGGAAAAAGACTTTCACAGGTCTGCTCACCAGTTATCTGAGTTTTTGCCCCTTTACCTACAAATTGGGGTTACTCAAAACCTTGATTCATAGAACTTTTAAGATAAACAACACTTTGATGGGGTTCCATACTGACCTTCAAAAATTGTCTGTCATTCTGCGGACGAATCTCTTCCCTGAGAACCTTATGAACAAATATATTTCTAAATATATTCAGACATCAGTCAAGGGAGGGAAAACACAGCCCTATTCAGGAGTCGAGCCCCAGGAAACACCTAAGTTCTTCTTTAAAATCCTTTACGTTGGGCACTTCTCAGTCACGACACAGAGGAGTATACGCAAACTTGCTAACCGGTTATGTCAACCTATTGATTTAAGGTTACTTTCAAAGTCAGGAATCTTTTTAATGTGAAAGGTGCTGTCCCTGAGGGGCTACGCACGCGTGTGGTCTATAAATTCAATCTCGGCGATTTTATTGAAAGGAAGCGTAACTCTTTTGCATCAGAAAATTGAAACGTATGTTAGCACTAATTTGTCTTCAATCTTCGTGGAAAGTCCCCAAAAAATATCCGGAAAACGAGAGAATTATCCACGCATCGCAAATATAAATAAATACATACAATTCATTTGCTTTGGGTGTTTTTCTGAAATCCTACTAGACAACGAAGTAATTAATTTAAGGCGCTTTCCTTCTGAAAACATAAATGTCTTTGTCTGGCAAAAAATAACTAGTCATATGTTTTAAGTTTCGCACAGACATTTTATCTATTCTTTGTCTAGTTGAAAGACGCGTTGCAAGAGAATTTAGAGCTCAACTGATTAATTTAGGTCATCGAACCTTGTTTGCCCAGCATTAAATCGAGTGATGGCACTACGCACGCGTGTGGTCTATAAATTTTCGTGTGCAAGTTGTAATGCTTGTTATGTTGGTGAAACCAGCTGACACTTCTTCACACGAGTGCGCGAGCACTTACTTTCAGACAGGTCTTCGAACGTTTTTAAACATCTGCAGAGTTCAGAGTTTTGTAGAGCATCCTGCACACCGGTTGCTTCGAGATCCTGGACTCTGCAGCCACTAAGTAGCAAGTGAAGCTTAAGGAATCCATGTTTATAAAATATGAGAAGCCCGATCTCAACCAGCAGGTGAAACACATTAAACTGACTCTCTCCCTGTAAAGAACTAAGCGTCACTCATTTAATTTTGTTTTAGTACGCAATATTGACAACGCAATGTAACGAACTTTGTAAGATCGCAATAATTTATCTTAATTAATGTATCTTAGTAATATATCTTAGTCAATTACTTTGAGGCAAAGTAAAAGAAATTAAACCAAGGATAAAGTGAACCACAACTGATATGCAAAGCATCTGAGTTTATGTATAGTAAGTTTCTATAACCAACCAACATGGTTTCGACTAAATGTTAATTAACTATCTTTTATTTTCACCTATTGTCAATATAATCTACCAGCTTGGCTTAGAATAAAGAGAATAAGTAAACGGAATAAATATTATCTAAAATGTAGATTTTGCTGGGATAAAACCATTGGCTGCTCTTCCTCTATTAGACTAGATGATCGTTTATTACATATTACACGCAACGTTGAAGAGTCTGCTAAAAGAACTGATCTGAAATATAATACCGTAAAATTCTGAAAATAAGCCCCTCCATAAAACCCCTTCAACTAGAAGGCCCCCAAACTCGTAACGCAAAAAGCCCTCCGTTAAATCTTAAATCACTCCTCAAAATATAAGCTCTCCCGGAGGGCTTGTACTTGGAAACTGCCCTCAAATACAAAGTAAAATAAAGCAAAAAGGGTAAATTTCCTTCCAACTACAAGGCTAGCCCAATCGATTTTGAAACGTAAATTTCCCCAAGCAAATAAGCCCCTCCAAAAATACGCCCCTCAAAAAGGGCCTTTGAAAAATATAAGCCCGGGGGTTTAGTTTCGGAATTTTACGGTATACTAACTGAATAGATGATAACCTCGAACACGCAGAACTCTAACATCCTCCACTATCAACAGCAATGTTTTGACAATATGTTTCGCAGTATTTCCATAATAGCGTGTCGAATAGGTCTCATCTTCCACGCGTAGATGAGCGGATTCAGTGAAGAATTCAGATGGACTAGGGTCTGAGTATAGATGATTAGAGTTTCCTCTGAATCACTTATTTCACGACCAGATACCCTGTTTGCAATATTAATAGAATAATGTGGGAGATTACATAACAAAAAGACGATATATACATAAAATGTAGCGATCGCAGATTTTCTCTGCCTTGCTGTGTTCTGCGAAGTGCTCTCAACGTTTTGTGATGCTTGTTGCACCTGTAGTGTATGAATTTGGTTTGTGAGATGACGCACTGTTAAGTAGATCTTGCAATAAAAGAAT
>NC_133206.1:1180000-1227500 GCF_958299795.1 Porites lutea
CTGAAGTATTGCTCCGGCAATGGAACAACTAAGTAAATGTACGTTGCTATATAGTGTGACAGATTGTATTATTTCAGATTATTAAGTCTAAATAATCTGTAATTTTGTTATCTAATAGATAACAAAACGGTAAATGTCAGGAAAGACTGGACATACATTGCTGCTAGAAGTCAAACTTACAACTTCACCACATGTGAAAAATGATGTGTTTTCATGTGTAGTTTAGTAAAGTGTTGTTGCCCGCAATAGTACAACAGTAATTTTAAAAAAAATGATACAGTTGCAGTAGACTCTTACCAAAACTGTTAATAATAAAAAATGTAATTAATAGTAGCTCTTCTGCAACTATATGCTGGAAAAGCAATAGCCTTGTGGTTAGTTGGTCAGTGGGCTTCAATCCACTTCGAGCATTCCTGGTGTGAGCTAGCCCTGGCTGAGTTTACCATGTTGTGTTCTTGGACAAGACACTTAACTCTAACAAAGCCTCACTCTAGTAATAATATTAAGTTTGGAGGTTTGAGTGGCACACATACATGTAAGAATAAAACCCTAGTATTTAACTGTGAGGATCATGTCCACTTTCTTAGATTCTGTTTGCTTTATTTTTTTAAATGATTTTTTCTAGTCAGACACAGAAGGAATTAAGAGCTACTCTCACGCCGTACAGCACAGAAGTTACAGCTAACAATAACACTCTAGATTTATTTCAGTAGCGACAACAGGTCCTACGATTGTGTATTACAATCATTCCCATGCGCCTCACGATTTTATAAAAAACACGAGCTCTTAACAATATCAATAATAACTAAAAATATTCCATTTTCTTTTAAGAATAACAACGGAAGAACCAAAGTGACCTACTACAAACCCACTACTACACAGAAGTGGATGAAAAATATCACTACAAATCATGCTATTACCCATACTAATTAGTACATAGATCCATGGGGTCTTTCATTGATGGATTCCAAGACATGTAGATAAGAGTAAGTATAAGATTCAGTTTGATATATGTAGCTTTGGTAATAACGATACAAAAAAATACATGGTCAAAAACTTTATATTGTTTGTTTCTTATTTTAAACAAAAACCTCAAATCTAGACGCTTTTGTTTTGGTCCGTTGTATCTGTCTAGATTTATTTGACCAGTCGTTTATGGGTATTGATACCCTGAATTCCCTGTAGCCTCTATATAGTCTTTGTAGTATTTTGGTAGTATTTGCTTGACTTCTTATGGGCAATTATTTTGCAAAAGTTGTTGAGAGGGAAAATAGCAGGAGGAAATGGGGAGAATTTGGCATGGGTGGCTTTGACAAAGTAGTAATATCTTCCCTATGATATGAAAAAAATATTTGTAGCTGTCAAGATTGTCAAGAAATATATTGCTATCATTAAAGTCAATATAAGTGTCCATCCTTACTGATGGTTTGTGTTGAGTGACAGTATAATCACGTAACTTCATAATTTTTTTTCTTGCAGCGTATGACAATAAAGCTTTGAAAGAGGAAAATGCAGTTGTGATATGATAGGGGAACCATAATAAAGACGTATCTGAGAACGATACTAGCTAAAATGGGGATGTTAAAATGTTATAAGTTTTTTTTTAGAAATCAAAACTGTAGTATTAAACATACAATTGTTAAAAGTGAACAATAATAAACATTATTATTCATTCAATTAATTAGGAATTATATTGAATTCGGCTTTCGTATCATATGAAGAATTATGGAGATCTCGGAGGGTGTTATCCGCATAACACCCTCCTCGATCTCCATAATTCTTCATAAGATACTCAGCCTCATTCATTAATTGTTAATTCAGGAGCACGCAACGTCAATTTTCGGAAAATAGCTGTTCGGAAGACGATTTGAGATCTAGAATTTTCGGAACATTTGTTGTAAAATTTCTTGCTTGTCCACCTCTCTTAGGATTTTCGAACATCTCAAAAATGGTAAAATTGCCCATTTTTAACGGATTTTTACCCTAAAAAGGTCACCTAGAATTTTCGGGAGCCTTTTTTCTGGCTGAAATTTTCGAAAAGGTAAGTTTTGATCCCTATAATTTTCGGATCACTAGACTTTTAGCTAGGAAATCCGAACAGATGAAAAATTTTTAGGGGATAAAAATATGCCTATATCTACCGTTTAAATACTAAAATACGGTTAACTATTCTATGTTTGAGTGGTTTTGAACTATATTCTCGTTGGGTGCCCTTGAACATTGACATGTTTATTTCTTACTTTTTAATTATAAGCATGAAATTCATACAATCTGGGTCACCCTGAATACGCTATAAGAACTTGCTTAAGGTACCTGAAACATCATCTTCTGATAATAACTGAAACACTTCACACAAAAAGAGATAAACTGCCCTTCTTAAAACATTCAAACCTGTTTGACGATATAACATTCACTAAACGCTAGTGCATAATTGAAATAAGAATGTCGGAAAAATTTACATTTCCGCAACAGCCCTTGTGAAATTGGGCAAATCAACGCTAAAATTACGTTTTGTTTAGGGTATATATGCACGCTATAATGTAGCGTTCACTTTTCTCGGCTCTCCCGAATTGAGAAGATTAGGCGGCCTACATCGAGCGAAGAAGTCGTAAACAAAGTTGCTGATTAAGCTTACTATATAGTCTCCTTTCTTCCACGGCATTAGAGTTATGGGTGGCTTGTCATCCAAACAGTGTATGCAGTTAGCAGATGGTAGGATACGAAAGAGATTAAGGGCGAGAATGTTCAGTTTGGCGTAGTTTTATGTTTAAAGTATTATTAAATTTTGAGAGGAAGAAGTTTCTTTTGTACTGCAAGGCATTAAAGGAGAAGAAACGCTTGGAATAAAGACTTGAATAAAAGGTGGGCAATAACATTATTTTAAATTTTGAGAGGAAGAAGTTTCTTTTGTACTGCAAGGCATTAAAGGAGAAGAAACGCTTGGCATAAAGACTTGAATAAAAGGTGGGCAATAACATTATTTTATTCTCGATCCCATTTTTTTAAAGGCTAAAACTGATTAAAGGCAAATACTGTGCTTTACATGTAGTATAGGGCGTACCGAATTATCCTCTTTTTTAATTTTTGTGGGGGATTCTCATTAACTTGCGGCTAAATACATTAACGCCCATGGCGTTATGACTATGCAATGGAAACTCATAATAGTAAGATCACCTTCTAAAATTTGTGTTATTTGCTGCGGTTCAAATAGCAACAAATCTTTAGACGGGGGTTTTACTGAGTTGAATCATTCTAAGCCAACATTTTGGATTTTTCCCATGCCTATCGTCAATGATTTGCTCACTGGTAATAGAGGGGGTGGCCCCAGAGTGGTTTTGCATTGAAATTGGCATGCAACAGAATTTCGCATACCCTGTAAGCATAATTTGAGGTTCCGTGACCTTCTCACCCAGGCCGCGAGAAGCCTAGGTTCTAGTAGTAAGTATTTCATACCCAGCAAAATCTCCGGCATGCCGGGCATGCCAAATTCTCTGGCATGCCGGGCGTCCAATAATCTGGGTCATGCCGGGCATGCCAAAATCGGCCTCTGGCATGCTCTCAACACACAGGTTATAATTCCTTGAATCTACAGATATTTTAAGCCTGACTTAAAAAAAAGAAAAAAACTAAACAGATCACAGTGCTTATCTTTTGATGTACGGTTACACGATGACGTCATTGTTATTCCTTTCATTTTCATAGATTGGTTGTCCCAGCGAAGTTTAAATAACAGAAGCTCTAATTTTCACAAGAAAGTAAAACCCTGAGGGATTCTGCCGTAGTAATAAAACAGCGTCATCGTGGAGATGACCTGTTCGGGGATTGTAAAAACTTCTCACCCCTTTTAATGAGTCTTTAATAGGATTCCCATTTCACATTGCGAATAAAATGGAATTGACTGAAATCAGTAAAAAGAGAGACAGAGACTATTTTCATTGTATAATAAAATGCATCTATGTTCCATGAAAGCTTTTTAAAATACAAGGTTATAGAATATCTTTCAAAGTTCATTACAAACTGAGGTAAGCCCCCAAATCACTGTTCATTATTCAGTAAATTATGATGTTTGACAATGCAATATGCTTGAATATAACGTTGCAATTACAAATCTCTCGAATGCAATTTTCCCTACGTTAGAAAAGCTCTTTTTATCTTGTTTCACATTTTGATAAGGAGTCTGAGTTCCTCTTTCTTGTTTTGTAGGCTTGCCAGGGATTAATGTGTTTGTGTCATTACCAATGTCTGTGTTCTTTGTTTTTAACTCAAAGTAAGTCAGCAATAACTGACAGTATCAAAGAATTGCTCTCTAGAAAAGTAATTATCTCCTCGTCATGTCTGGAAGTTACCTGTAACAAAAAAGAAATGGAATGTTAACACATACAAGGGCAATATGAAAAAAAGAAATTGAACAGGTAGAGCTCAGCTTCTCTTAACATATTTTCATACTGGCTTGTTGAGTCTGTTAAAGGTCGCAACTAATTGTCTGAGGCTAATTTCACAAGAGTGTGCAATTGAGATAAATGCATGGTAAATAAAGTGAAAGAAACGTGGTTTCACATTAGCCAATTTACATTGCGTTGTTCGATGATGTTTACACGCTCTTCTACTGCGAAATAAACCTTTGCATTTGGATTTGCAAGTCAAAAATTATACCGAGTTTGACTGACACTTAATTGAACAACAGTTTCATTTTTAAGCAGGTAAGGTGTAGACCCATATAAAGCCGGAATATGTAAAGGGAACTCAGCGAAAACTTTTTCGCATCTTTTTGTGGCGATATTCTTTCACGGCCCGTCAACTGATTAGGGGTTGCGAAGAAAAAATAAATTAAGACCAAAGGTTAAAGCCTGTCCGGTTACATCATTTCGTATGTTACCTAGAATTCTAATAAATAGGTCATAAAATAGGATTTAACGAGAGCGAATTTGTTTCTCAATCGTGTATAAAAAAGTGAAGCTATCAAATGAGAAGTTTATAGAGTATCAAAATTATTAAATTAAAAGCTCATATAATTAGGAAAATTCCTATACGAAAACAATGCTAGTGACATTAAATTGATCAGATAAAATTATCAGAAAATATGTCGAATAAAAGCCTCATTGTTTGCTTTTGTTTTTGCGTAAAGGTAAATTTTTCGGCCCACAAAGCAAAGTTGAAAAAGCGACTAAATCTTAGTTTTTTACATTGAACATGTTTATTAGCTTAGTTTTCGTCCGTTTTAAAAGCTTTATAACCCAATCATAATTTTCGGGTTGAATTAGCACAAAATCATTTCAAAAACCATGTTCATTTAAAGTAGAGCCGGCAAACGTGAACATTTTGTAATTCAAAAGTCGGACCCAGCCAGGTTGTTTAAGCTTAGAATTATTTGCATTTTTGCGTCCTATAAATTTACCAGAATCGCCTCTCAGAGGCTTACTGTAGCAAAGCATTTTTTAGTACACTCGTAGACAAGCAATGTAAGCCTTAAGTCTTTGCTTGGATAAGATGTCCAAAAGAAAAATTAGTTTTGTGGATCTAAACGCACATTCACAGACTGCTTATATTGAGTTGTTTACAACTTTGCATTGACACCTGCAGCATGTTCATTTTTTTAAAGCGAAATCCAAATCTGATTTTGGCATTTGATTTACGGATATTTTATTTTGTCTCCAAAAGTGATTGTAATATCCGTTTGATTGTCTTTCAAACAACAGTCAAACTGTGTAGCAAAAATAAGTAACCTTACCAGTACAGTGAAAAAATATGATCGTAGGTGCCAAAAATAATTATACTTTGGCTATAAAATTAGATCTGACTTTTTTTAGCTTTGGTTTCTATATTTTTGAAGTTTTCTCTAGTCTTCTTAGCAGCAGAAGACGATTACAAGACATACAAACAGAAACAATCCGAAGTGAACGAGTTGACAACCACTTATGCCGGAGTTCTTAGGTAAGCAAGATAAACTGAATGCCAAACGGCTAATTCACTGGATTTGTTCGATATTCAGGCTGTTTCTTTGCCAAATTAATACTAAATTTGTACTTACAGTCTCTCGCAGAATCCATTTCTTGTCCAACATTGACCAACATCTCAACCATGCACCACAGAAAAAAAAAGACAAACAAGTGCGAAGAGACATGACGACATCGTGACGCCACAACTGCCACGCTACAACAAACTAGATTCATCGTCATCGAAAACACTTCTGCGGAAATTCGGCCGATTTCGTGCGTGCTCGGGGTATCCTCGGATGACGCAGATGACGTTGCTCAAAGGACTATCGTCAGCAAGGATAAAACAGTTTGCGAGATTCGCATAGCCGACAAGAAGCGCACTGAAAAACTAAGCAAAATCTCTCTGAGAAGGCAGTCCAAATTCACCAAATCAGAACGTCTTTGCAGTATTAACGTCGTACTCTCGTACTGACTTGAACAACCTGGTAAGCTTAATTTTCACCAGTCTTTTAATGCTGTTGACCGGGAAACATTCTGACGCGATAAAACTCAAGCATGGATAAGTTTATACTGACAAGATTTGTTATCTTATTGTTTAAGACGCTTTTCCGCGATCAAATTTAAATCTGGACCCAGAAACGTCAGTATCGGTGTGAAATAAAAGGATTAATCTTTGATTGCAAGTTAAGTATTCTATTTTATGCATGAATAACGTTGTTTTGTTGTGCTTTTTATTTATAAATCCAGGCTTCTGTCTTCAGTTTTGCCAGTCGATACCGTGACACACATTGTGACAGACATGACTTTTTTTGTTGTATAAATCTGCATTTATTGCCAGGCATGAAACCTGTAACTTCAAGCTCCCTAAGATATATTTGGCGATTATATGTGATTCTCAGGATATGATGCTGAAGCAAACATCAAAATCAGTCTCGCTGGGCATGCCAATTTCTTGCCTGACATGCCGGGCATGCCAAACCAACTGGCTTCACCATCGGCATGCTCGGCATGCCAAACCAGTGGAGCAAAAACTGGGAATGAATTATCAACCCGGCGAGAGATCTGGGACCTAAGTTTAGCTGGGTCAATTTTGGGCTGCGAGGGCATGAGCCCATTTTTTCCATGGCTATGAGATGTTATTTCTAAGTACCAATGTTCCCTTGAATTTTGTCATGCCTAAATATATAAAATTTTCCCTCTCTCATTGATCCTCAGGCTGGATGCGATTTTTACGCTCGCTAGGCATGTTCAACTGAAAATTATGCCTATACCCTTATTCAAAACAAAATGCTATCAAATTTTAGTTTCCAAGCCGTTTTAAGTCTTTTTTTAGGCCTTTTCCTTTTTGTGTCATTTGAAATGTGGTTCGTTAAGTGTCTGGCTCTGCTTTCGGGGGGGTTCAGGCTTCCTCCTGACGGGCAGCAGACACGATATCATCTTGATTACATTTTCGATCAAAGAATTATACTTTCCTGCTTCACTGACTTTGCGGTATCCAAGTGTTTATATTTGCAAAAATAAACGGGGACTGATGTCGCATTACGCTGGGATTCTATCCAGTACACCAGTCAGTTTTCCTATTTAGGAATAATTCATTTGTTTCTATTGTTCACCGTTTTAGTAATAGGGAATAGCGAAATTAAACTAAGTAGTTTCATTGGTTTGACAAATTTAAGATGGATGACGTCATAGTCTTTGTCTTCATCTCAATAATAAAATGCGGGGATTCTCATCATCTATTCTTTTTCTCTATTTCTAATACCCTGAATAGAAACAACAGACTCACCAAAAATCACTGAGTCGTAACGTAATTATGCAAGTGCTATTTCTTACCGCTTTCATCATCCAATAAATTGTTCCAGTTTAGTTCCGGTTCATTGATTATTGGCTCGCAAATAGTGCAAAAGTATGAGGGCTAAGGACAACAAGCTCTTTCTTATACCAGACACATTTTTTCCTTACTTTCTCCTCTGTAAATATGTTATTCCCCTTTTTCTTCGATTTTTTAAAATCCTTTCTCCAACACTAACACCAAATTTCTATTGTTTACCCTCCACCACCTCTAATTAGAAATTACATCGATCCCATATCGACGCTACACCGAGCCTAAAACGACCCCACATTGACCCTACATCGACCTTTTGTTTCAACACAGTTTATTCGCAATGATATCAGTCGTGAATATTCAAGCTATATAATTTTATTAAAAACTGAATCATTGGATAATGTAATTCTAGCATTTTGATTGGCTTAGCCGTTATGGTATATGAGCTATTATACCATGCTCTCCATATATGGTCGATGTACGCGTCAGTTTAAAATTAGAAGCAAGCAGAGAGTTTTTTTCGCGAAGGATAGAACGGCGCCCGAAGCAAATCGTTTTAATTCATTTCTTGGAATACCAGAAATGCAATTTCATCAGAGAAAAAAGACAAAAACAAACAAAAAAGCCACAAGAGCTTGTTTGCAAGTTTGTCGAAAACACATGAAAATACATGGAACTAAAGTACCTTGACCAGCTACGAAAGAAGAAAAGTGTTATTTCTTCATGATCACGAAGCCATTCGCCGATCGAGTCACTCGCCGATAGATAACTGCGGTTTGTTTATCCGACATCAAGAATATAAATCACAAGTAACCAGCTACAAATACAGGCTATGCAGCCATTCACTAGAGCAATCGAGGCGGCAGTATAGCTTCTTTTCTCGTTCAGCAAAACTAACAGACAGATAACTGCGGCTTGTTTATCCGACATCAAGAATATAAATCACAAGTAACCAGCTACAAATACAGGCTATGCAGCCATTCACTAGAGCAATCGAGGCGGCAGTATAGCTTCTTTTCTCGTTCAGCAAAACCAGCTTGGGGCTTCAAACAACAAACAACTTCATAACAAGCGACCGAGGTAACAGTTTTTCGCCGTTGTTCTTACTTTTATAACTGCTCCGAAAATCCAAATTCACAGTAGTTTCGACGGCTGTCACTTAAAAATTCTTTTTCTTCACATTATCTGCCAGGGTTTTTTAGCTGTTCTGCTGTGTAAAATCCTAGAATCCCGATGAGTTTTTAAAAAACTAATGTTCATCGCTACAATGTTTTGATTTTTCATTCATGCAGTCCAGGCGAGTCCGTTCGCGCGTTGACAGTTTTGATAGACGTGTGACATGTGAATAGCGGAAGTCCCTTGTCTTTTCCGGTTTGTTCTAGTCGGGGAGATTCAACGAGGTTTTGTGGGCGTCTTTAATAAAACAATTATTCCACTCGCGCTTGTTGGATATGAGATGCTTATAGCCAACTCGGCGCTACGCGCCTCGTTGGCTATCTATCATCTTATATCCAAAGCGCCCTCGTGGAATAATTGTTAAATATACCACAACCACCATTTTCCTTTTTTTTTTCCACCACCATCACCTCATTTGTCGTGTTTTCCCTCTTTCGTCACCACCACCACATTAACATAAAATGCTCTTTTTTGTTATTGGCGATTAGTTTGTTTGTTTCTTGAATTTTTTTATTCATTTTTCTACTCTTTTTTGGTTGTTTCCAGATGTTTGCATTAAGCACAGGGTATGGTTTTGTTCCCGTCGGAATAGTGGTCTTTGTACCACTCTTCGCAGCAATAGCTGGGAACTGTCTTGTTTGTATGGTCATTTTCAGAAATCGCGACATGAGGTATATCAAGAGCCGAACTATCAGGGTTGTTGCCTAAAGGGTAAATCAGATAAGAAAATTTGGGAAGAAGCCGATAGAAATTACAAATTTTTCTCTACTGCGCTTCTCAAAAAATTTCACGAATTCTGAAGTTCAAAAGCCAACTGACGTTTGCGCTTTTCGCTACCGTCAATCATCTTAGGAGACCTCTTAGAAAACAGAACCTTTAAGTTACTTTAACGGGTTCAAAAGGTCATAGTTTGTGATTTGTGATCGGTGGATTTCGATCCGTTTTATGTGTTTTTTGTGTTGCAAGGTTCGTTGCTTGTAATCGTAATTATGGTTGACAGCAGCGAAAAGCGCAATTGCGAAGACAGCTTTTGAACCTCAGAGTTCGCTTGCTTTTTAAACGTATAGTAACTGATAGTCATCAAAATTAGACCTGGAACGTCCCTCATACTTACAGTGAACGTTTAACAAGCGAAGCTGCAACCATCGGCCACCTAACTTAATTCCCATAAGTTAATATCTATACCATCAGTCTTAATTATCATCATCATCACATAATTTGACCCAATTGAAAACATGATTACAAATGTGTATGTTTAGTGTTCTAAAAACATCTGAATATCACCCCTTATTGTCGATGATACCTTTCATTTGGCAAAAGGAGCGATACAAAACTCTCTTTTTACCGCTTGACAATGATTAACTGTATTAAGCGGTCAGTTTGTTTGTTTTTTTTTTACGAGTGGTAACCTGTCCTGTCTGCCAAAAATAAAGGTTACTAAAAACAGGTCTGATCATGAGAAAGTAGTTTAGCAAAAATACTGGCCAGTACGTTTCGGATAGAACGGTTCCGGAATAGATGATTCTGGACGATGATAAAATTGGCACTATTGCTATCTATGTTAAATTAAGCTTGGTCATAAGCAAGCTTTCTTTCCTCTTCACAGGACTCCAATTAATTTCCTTCTGGTAAATTTAACCGTAGCAGACATCATGCTTGTGATGTTTCTAGCACTGCATAAGTACTTTCTGATGAGCCCCACCTTTGTTCAGCCAAATTGGGCAGCTGGCAGAATGGTATGATAATTTCTCACACACTGCCAACTCGGTTGGGTTGGTGCTGCCTCTTCAGTGTTCACGTTGGTCCAATCGCTGTCGAGCGACACTATACAGTTATCTATCCCCGCCGTAACGAAGGATACATCATTAGTCAAAAACTAAAGGTGTTTACTTATAGGTAGCGAAAGGCTGAGCCATACTTTTGTCGATCACTTTACATTTGCTCAGTCTCATGAGAGGACACAGAGGCTTTTTACTGGAAGTACCATCCCACGCAGTGATGTATTCTCCGCGGGCAGCTAATGCGACTTAATCCCATTTAATATGTCCGGCGCTCCTCGAAAGTGCGAAAATTTTCTTGTCGTGTATTAGATTTCAGATGCATATTCTTAATCTTCATTTCGCGCCAGAATAAATTAGTTTGCGCGCAAAGTGCTCCTAAAAAAATCACAAGGTTTGTCCCACTTCGAGTCCACCTTCTGGAGATACGCCGGCTTGGTAGCTGGAATACATTGCCGAGGCGAAGATCTGGCATTTTTTCCTCCTCGTCGTATTTTCTTGACAACAAATGTTTATATTTGTAGTGAGAATGCAGCGCATATCGGTGGATTTTACTTCATGCGGCTTGCTACTTCTGAAAGAAGAGTGCCGGATTTCATCGTTTTGTTCATGTTTATTAGTGTTGGCAAATGTAAGGTAAATGAACCGACCACTGTAAGGTAAGAATTGAAGTTTTAAATTTGTTACTCGGCGAAAAATCGTGGAATGGGAATTCGTGAAACTAATGAGTATTACCTCTGTTACCTAATGACATGCGATGACTCCTCGCTTTTTCGATGCATAACACGGATACAAGCGATAAATTTCTTTCGCAAAGTGAAGTATAATTTACTTAACGAGACCATTTGACGAATATTTCTTGTTATATGCTTTATTCATATTTGCTTAGCTTATTCAGGCTCGGCATGCCAGGAGTTTGATGACAATGTTTGTGTGCTATAATTATGCTGATAAGTTTTTGCACTTTTATATTGAAACTCATAAGCCAAACGTTTGTTAACTCTAGCAAAACACTCTTCTATTATGGAGGAACTTTTAACGTCTTTTGGGGCCCTAATATGGTGTCAAATTTTTAGGGGAACCAAAGCTTGATTTTTGGCCAAACAGACTATAGCTTTTTTGTCTTTGAAGAGAGCGCGAGGCAAACGTCCGTGAGTACAGTGTAAGCCAGTGATTCTTTAGGTAGAACTAACAAAGTTAACGTAGGCTGCACTTTAGGTGGCGCACCCATGGGTGCAGTGTAACCCAGTGATTCTTTAGGCAAAGCCAACAAACATAGGCTGCACTTTAGGTGGCACACCCATGGGTGCAGTGTAACCCAGTGATTCTTTAGGCAAAGCTAACAAACATAGGCTGCACTTTAGGTGGCACACCCATGGGTGCAGTGTAACCCAGTGATTCTTTAGGCAAAGCTAACAAACATAGGCTGCACTTTAGGTGGCACACCCATGGGTGCAGTGTAACCCAGTGATTCTTTAGGCAGAGCTAACAAACATAGGCTGCACTTTAGGTGGCACACCCATGGGTGCAGTGTAACCCAGTGATTCTTTAGGCAGAGCTAACAAACATAGGCTGCACTTTAGGTGGCACACCCATGGGTGCAGTGTAACCCACTGATTCTTTAGGTAGAGCTAACAAACATAGGCTGCACTTTAGGTGGCACACCCATGGGTGCAGTGTAACCCACTGATTCTTTAGGTAGAGCTAACAAACTTAGGCTGCACTTTAGGTGGCACACCCATGGGTGCAGTGTAACCAAGTGATTCTTTAGGTAGAGCTAACAAACATAGGCTGCACTTTAGGTGGCACACCCATGGGTGCAGTGTAACCCAGTGATTCTTTAGGCAAAGCTAACAAACATAGGCTGCACTTTAGGTGGCACACCCATGGGTGCAGTGTAACCCACTGATTCTTTAGGTAGAGCTAACAAACATAGGCTGCACTTTAGGTGGCACACCCATGG
Source organism: Porites lutea (assembly GCF_958299795.1). NCBI lineage: Eukaryota > Metazoa > Cnidaria > Anthozoa > Scleractinia > Poritidae > Porites > Porites lutea. The sequence continues at coordinate 1,192,679 of NC_133206.1, forward strand.
GTGCAGTGTAACCCACTGATTCTTTAGGTAGAGCTAACAAACTTAGGCTGCACTTTAGGTGGCACACCCATGGGTGCAGTGTAACCAAGTGATTCTTTAGGTAGAGCTAACAAACACAGGCTGCACTTTAGGTGGCACACCCATGGGTGCAGTGTAACCAAGTGATTCTTTAGGTAGAGCTAACAAACATAGGCTGCACTTTAGGTGGCACACCCATGGGTGCAGTGTAACCCAGTGATTCTTTAGGCAGAGCTAACAAACATAGGCTGCACTTTAGGTGGCACACCCATGGGTGCAGTGTAACCCACTGATTCTTTAGGTAGAGCTAACAAACATAGGCTGCACTTTAGGTGGCACACCCATGGGTGCAGTGTAACCCACTGATTCTTTAGGTAGAGCTAACAAACTTAGGCTGCACTTTAGGTGGCACACCCATGGGTGCAGTGTAACCAAGTGATTCTTTAGGTAGAGCTAACAAACATAGGCTGCACTTTAGGTGGCACACCCATGGGTGCAGTGTAACCAAGTGATTCTTTAGGTAGAGCTAACAAACATAGGCTGCACTTTAGGTGGCACACCCGTGGGTGCAGTGTAACCCAGTGATTCTTTAGGCAGAGCTTACAAACATAGACTATACAGGTGTACATCAGATGGCAACAAGTTTTCCAGTTAAAACTTTGTCATAAAGTGCTTCACCATGGCACTTCGACTATTTCATTATCGCGCTTGTTTTGACGCACAATTGATAGTCAGGAGAAGTCGTATTGTCTAAAACCATAGCAAAAGACAAATTTACACACATTACAGCGTTAAGGTAAGGTAATACACGGTATTTCCTTCAGGTACATTTACATTTTCTGTTAGGTTATAAGCGATTAAATCGCATGCAGCGACGAACAAAACGCGAAGCCGTCAGATATTCTAGAACCGTGTTATTTACAGTGCTGTGCATTATTATTGCTTAACTAACTAACTACGCGCTGATGGAAATAAGTTTCGGCCGCTTTAAATTTTGAAACAATTCACTGGTACTGTATAGTCATAATATATTGGAGGGGAAAGTTAGCACGCGAGCAGGGCGATTCTGCTGTGGTTTCTGTAATGTAGAAGATATTACGACAATGAGGCTCCCGAGGTCCGTTCTGGAAATCACAACTACATGTAGGATGAAATGTATTCTGCGTGCAGACGTCTCCTTTTCCAGGTTAGGTTAAATAAACCGTACCAACGGTTTGTTTGACAAAGCTCCCACGAGACGGTTTCTCGGTGATTTTATTAATTTTTTCCGATCCATTTTTTTTTCAGCTCTATTTTCGCTGCTTTTGCGATACAAACTAAATTCATTTTTAGTTGTGATGGCATTACACTGCTTAATCATGACGGCTTTGGAAGAAACTGAATGTATTGCGCTTCGCGATTTCTCAAAATCTGTACAACCTAAAAACCTGATTTTTGACCAGATCGAAACAAAACTGACCTCTGAAATGGAAGAAGAAAAGCCTTTTATTTTTGCCGGCTTCGGCCCGCCGACGCGATCGTGTCTGTTTTGCTTTCATATGATGACATTTTCCTGACAGAAGGGTGTCGGGAGAAACACCTCGCGCTGATCATACGTGACAAAATCCGTCGCGCCTAAGCTAATTAAGAAGTGCTCCTCGAAAGCTCCATACAATTCCTTATAACAAAATTATAAGGAATTGTATGGAGCTCTCCGGGATACTTACAGTGCCAGCCCTTTGTGTCCTCTCATGTGCTTAACGCATGTTAAGAGCGCGTATTTTTACCGGATATTCTAGTGTGTCATTTTCCCCCGTTGCACTGCTTGCCTATTTTATCTAGTATGCTATTACTACCTAGCTTTTTACTTCTGTCGAAAGAGTCTTTAGCATAAGTACGACAGTTTTTTCCCGACACGTTAGCAATCCAGTCGTTTGCTCTTTTTTTAACCTCTTGCTGGACCAGCTTACTCCTCCCCCTCCCTCTTTTTGTGTCTGTTTGTTTGTTTTTTTTTATGTTTTATTTATTGTTTTCATGCTTTAACATTTAGCCTGCAAAGCGCAGACGTATTTCCGGTCGTCGCTTCTCTCCCTCCGAAAATTAATTTTGGGAGGGAGAGAAGCGACGACCGGAGATACGTCTGCGCTTAGCAGGCTATTTAACATTGTGACATTAATATGTTTTCTTATTCATTCAAAATATTTCCCCGATTCTGATTGGCTAAAAGCACACGCATAATTCACATAACCAGTTACTGATGACCAAATTTGGAAGAATTTTGTGTTTAACGAGGAAATGACGTAAAAAATGCAGCGTTCGTGCAGGTTAAGGCACCGTTAACCGAGAGGACCTGGGGACGAGGTTGAGTTGTTTTGGTTGTGGAAACAAAAATGGCGGACGTTTCCCTCGTTTCAAGAGTAAGACCTAGGCGAAAAAATTGCTAAAACATGGCAAGAACAGCAAGAAGACAACTCGAAGGGCGACATCTGCTTTTTGGAAAATATTTGCGGAGCTGGACAAACGTAAACGTGCACTATCGAAGATGAACATAACATCGATGGATCGATGGAGGTAAGCATGTTTTAGCCATGTTTTTAAACTGGGAATTATTTTGAATGAATAATAAAACAATTATTGAATTCGGCCTTCGTATCATATGAAGAATTATGGGGATCTCGGAGGGTGTTATCCGCCTCGGCCGTACCCTCCTCGATCTCCATAATTCTTCATAAGATACTCAGCCTCATTCATTAATTGTTAAATGTCATCACTCAGCGACGACCTCTCTCCAAAGGGAAATTTGATCTAGCCCGAGTCTTATGCATCTGGAGATCGAATTATGTATTATTCTACATTTTTTGCATTACAGGTAATAATTCCCAGTTATTGGGTGGTTGCACTGATCATAAACATACCATGTGTAATGATTACGAAAGTTGATGGTACTACAGGAGAAAGGCGGGAATTATGGTCTAAGAAATGGATGGGGAAGACAAATAGCCAGCTTTCGTGGCTTTTGCTCGTCACTTGCGTTCCTTTAACAGTGATGATCGGGTTATATTCCAGAGTTGTATACAAACTGTGGTTCAAACCTACCATTAATACTAGTAATAACCCCACATTACGACAAAAGGTGAGACAATATGCAGAAGATATTTATATAAAAATGCCTTCTTTCAACTTATAGTTAAGTTATGCTTCCGATATTAAACCTGTTGAAGTTTTCTAGAGAAAAAGGGGTTCGAATAATAACATCTATTTAAATGTTCTCAAAACATAGCCAAGAAAATTCTTAATGATGGTGACAGTTTCGATGATTGTCAACCATCTCTATCAAAACTTGAAAATCGTCAAAGGTGTCAGAAGGCTTCCAATTATACCTTTCCCTTCGATGAGCCCATACTTCCCTAACAGAATTTTATTTTTCAAGTTCTAAATTTAACGATCCTCATTTTTCATTTAAGGAGTCACTAGTTCCGGGATGTCATCACCCTCAGAAAAAAAGGATATTCTTCAACCAAACCTCTAGAATTGAATCCATTTAATGGCCCTTTTTCCTTTTATATCCAGGGTGTACTAAGACTGAGAAAGAGAGTGACCTTGATGGTAATTTCTGTCAGTTTTATCTTCTGAATTTGCTGGCTCCCTGAATCAACTTTGTATGTCCTGGAGTTTTTCAGTTCCTACAGCCCAAGCGATAAGATCAGCGCAGTTGCTACGATGCTCATTATGTTCAACTCTGCTGTAAATCCATTTGTATAATTTTTATGCTCTGTTAAACCAGCGATCTAAGCAGAACTGAAGGGATTGGTTATTAGCTGTAATTTTTTCATCCAAGAAACAAGGTCAAGAATGCAAAGGACACTGTTATAAGTGTTGGGATGTAAAGGACGACACAACAAACCGGGAAGGAGTAAAAATAAAAGATAACAACGTAATCGTTGAACTTGCACAGACGACACCCTTGCATTGAACTAATGGGCCATTTCCAAGTAGCCCCACGGGGCCTGTAAGGGCGGTGGAAGTGCGAATTTGGCGGGAAATACGATGGTTTGGCCACTGCCCTAATTCCAAGCGGACGAATTGAAGTTTCCTCCCTTGCAACAAGCCGGCAGACAAATAATTTTCTTGCAAGATAACGATTTATTAACAACTCGGGATGGCAAAAACAAAAAACACCTGACTTAGTTAACGTCTTGTTTATTGAACATCTGCATTTAAATGTGTTTTTTTGAGGAGATTATAACTGCCGTTATTTTCTTCTTTATTTATCTTTCATTAATGTACCATACATCGCCGATAATCAGATCTCAATAACAACAACGACCACGTAGTTCGTGAGCAGAAGGTAGTCTGCTTACATTTGAATTTCCTAAGATTGTGGTTGTTGTTTTGTTGTTGTCAGACTAGAATTCGTAATAGGGGTTATATAACCCTGTGCAGTTTTTTTTTTTTACTCCAGCTAGGCAGGAATCATCTAAAGTATATTGATTACTGTACCAAATCCATACTATACTAGCATATACTGTGCTAACTAATATATATGAAAGCGACGATCAAGCCTCCTGTAAGCGAATGCCCTCTGGGTCAGGTGTAGCTTTCCTCGTACCGGTGGAGGACCCGGGCAAAACGTCATGCAACTTCAAGATGATGGAAAGAATTTTTTTTGGAACCAATTAAAATTCAGCCGTTTATTCATTCACCATTTGGCGAATGCAAAGAAAAGCACCCTCATTTGTTCACGCGGTTACAATCAATTCATTAAAGGTTTAAAACTAGAATTACATTGAATTTTTTGTGGTAGATTAAAGTCTTCGTTCGTTATTGTCCGCTTAGGAAATGTGTTTGTTTTAATTCTTGTGGCCCTGCAAATTTTTAAAAGGTTGTACAAGCTAACTTACGAGAATATTCAGAACGCTTAGAATTGCCAAAGAAAAGCTTCCATTTAGGGGAGGTGCTAACGAAGGTAAGACTTACTTTAGTAAGAAGTATTCTCGTCAAACAGACTCAATATTAGAAACGTAAAGATTTTCTATACATGTAATACTGTTGCAACTTTCACATGTAACAGCATTTTTTTTACTTTAAAAGCAGTCGTTACTGTGAAAAATTGATAAGTGAAAAGACACTTTTAGTGAATTTCCTATTTTCTAAACAATTATTTGTTAGCAGCAAACGTTCAGTTTCCATATTCAAACACTGACAGTCAATCAAAGGGAAACCATTTAGTTTAGAATCAAGAAATTGGCGGGGGGGGGGGGGGGGGAGGCCGGGCGGGTGGAGTCATAATCGCTATAATTTTCATGTTGAGCTACATAATACAATAGCCGTTTAAACTGGATTTTTCGCTGCTGAGAGCAAACAAATGGCTCATTAGAGTAGTCCTTAACGGTGCTGATCTTTTCAGATTTTCCCTTTTGGATCGAGCATTAAACTGGGGAAAACAAACTTTTAGCTGTAGAAATTAAATTCTGCTCAGTGGAAAATAAGTATTCAAATCTAATAGACGGTTCTCAGCCAAGTAACACGGCATGAGATAGCCTTTGCGTTATTTTAAAAATCACTCCTAGCAATCAGCTAAGGAGACAAGTCGAATCTGTACTGGTTGTACGCTTCCCGAATCTTTTCCTTGGGTGGTGGGATACACTTTAGCATTAGATGATGCTCCCACGCAACAAACAAGCTCTTTAAAATGTCGTCTGAATCTGTGACTGACGACGACGTATATAAACGGATTAGCTGCACAGTTAAAAAGGACCAGAATCGTCGATACAGCATGCAGTGCGTAGCCTTGCTTCTGCGCAACACTGTGGAAACTCAGCACACAGAGTGACGTCAGAGCAGGAATCCAGCAAATGAAAAACACAACACTGACCGTCATCACCATTTTTGTGATCCTTCTGTTAATTTTCACTCGTCCCTAGTCAAAAAATGGTAATAAGAATCCTTTAATACATGTACAATATTTTGTGGTTTGGTTGGAATAATGAGGTTTTCTGAGTTTTTTCCTGGAAGATCAAACATCAGCACCTGATGTTTTCAGTAGCTGTTCGTTTATCCTTTGCACGCATTTTGAGATAAGTTTGGTATTGATCAGTTGCTATGATTACGAGATGTTATAGTAGGTGGTCGAGCCGTTTTTGAGTGAAAGTTCATACTTTTGCACCTTTTATCAACGATAAAAGCAAAGCCTGTAGATAAAATGAAGCAAAGTACTTACTTATGTGTTATTTTACTTGTCAAGCACAAAAAATAACCAATTCTCTCTGTTTTAACCTGGTTTCTAATTCTTGGTAAAATCCAAGACGGCGCCCAAGAAGGCGACCTTGGTGACGTCACAGGTCCCAAGCAGCGCCACTACCCATAAAATATAGTTTATCTTGTCGAGAAGATCAAAGCAAAACATTTTTGAAATACTGGTATACTTTAACATATGAAAAATTCATAGTAGGGGTTCGATCAAATCCCCCCACCACCACCCTTGTACCACGGTGGGGTATGAATGTACCACGGTAGGGGCATGACTTTGTGTGTACGTCCGAGGGTTAAGAGGTAGTCAAATGGTGTACTTATAAGATAAGACAATAATTTCACTTTCCTTCTGTCCAAAACAGCTCGGGAAATTGGTAGAATTTGGACAAAACACGCATGAAACTATTCCCTAATTTCACTCGTCACCATTTGATTACACATATAAATCGTAATCATCATAATAATGATAATAATAATAATAATAAAAATAAAACTTTAACCCAAGATGATTTCTTTTGTTTTATTCCTAAAGCCAAGTATGAATTTAGCTGCAGCTCGTGTGCAACTTTTCATTTTTGTTCTTACCACATTTTGAAGTCATGATCATCTGAGATCTATTACGGAATAGAAACATGGCAAAATGCAATCCTTTCGGTATACAAAGGCACGGTTAGATGGGGTAATCTGTTTGTTTTTTTTTTTCTCTGTCTCTCGAGTGATTTTCCTAATAGCCTTTCCTGAAACGAATGCTGCTAGTGTACTAATGGACTTTGCAATGAAATCAATCGGAAATGGTGTATAGTTTCAGTGCAGTTTTTATGGACAATGGAAAATTGCCCTTTGTTTGCTAACTTACAAAAAATCACATTTAAGGCAAAACCAAAATCTTACTTGTTGAGCACTGTCACCGTTGTCTGCATTCTCGTACCAGAGATAGTGAACCACCTTGAAGTATATTCCAGCCATCAGAAATATTGGGATTACTCCTGTCACAATAACCCACGCTATGCTGTTGGCCTTAGGCATCCAGCTTTCAGACCAGTAATCTATGCACATGCTTTTGAGTTCATTATAATGGACGCTTATCAGCGAAGGAAGGTTAAAAATGACAGCAGTCATCCAGACGGTTGAGACGATGATCTAAAATACAGGTAAAATGATTACAAGAACGTGAGCAACTGCATCAAAAAAAGTGGTGCTGATGGTGGTGCTGGTAATGGTGGTGGCAATGGTGGTGGTGCTGTTGGTTACGGTGGTGGTGGTTGCGGTTGTAGTGGTGGTGGTGGTGGTAGTAGTAGTAATTGTTGTAGCCCAAGTCTAACTAGAGCGTACTGACAAAGGGCTAACCCTTATCAGCTTAGGATATCTTCACATTGGAAAATGACGAAAGATTCATTTTCACACACCTTTAGCCTTGATGCATTTAACTGTCGCTGGTGAATCTGAGGATCCAAAACAGCAAAATATCTTTCAAACGCGATGATGATCAGTGTAAACACTGAAGTAACCAGTGCAACCCATGTAAGAACACCACCGGTCAGAAATTTGCAGAGAACTGTGCCTGAGATCCCTTCAGGGTGATTGACAGTGTGCGCCACAATAGAACGAGGAACTAGAAAGAGAGCCACTATGATGTCTGCCACGGCAAGGTTCAGAATTAAGTAGTTCATGCGAATCCTAGTATTGGAATTAGTAAACAAGCTATAAGTAACACTTCCAAGAATCGTACGAAATCTTTCTCACAATGGTCAGCAAAAAATTTCAATGCAATTGTAAAGCTTCTAGTCTTATGCAATCCAGGGATGAAATAGTAAGTTTCATGATAAAAGTGTTAACATTAGCGGACTTGTAGTATATGTACTAAAAATCCTTTCCGCTATAGTGACTTGGCAGGTTAATCACTTGGCCAACACGGTGCCTTTCTTTCAAAAAAGAGCGTAGCCTTTCAAAATAACCAGCGATTAATCTACAAGAATAATTAACAATTAATGAATGAGGCCGAGAATCTTATGAAGAATTATGGAGATCGAGGAGGGTGTTATCCGTCGAGGCCGTAATAACACCCTCCGGATAAAACCCTCCGAGATCTCCATAATTCTTCGTATGATACGAAAGCCGAATTCAATAATTGTTTTATAATTCATTCAAAATAATTCCTAGTTTAAAAACATGCTTATAAAACCTCCATCGATCCATCGATGTTAAGATCATTTTCGATAGTCCACGTTTAGATTTGTTCAGCTCCACAAATATTCTCCAAATAGCAGATGTCGCCCTTCGAGTTATCTTCTTGTCGTTCTTGCCATGTTTTTAGGTACTATTTCGCCTTGTTCTTACTCTTGAAACGAGTGAAATGTCCGCCATTTTTTGTTTTCACAACCAAAACAACTCAACCTCGTCCCCAGGTTATCTCGGTTAACGGTGCATTAACCTACAAGGTTGCACTTTTGACGTCAGCGGTTCATTAAACGCAAATTTCTTCCAAATTTGGTCATCAGTAGCTGGTTATGGTGAATTATGCGTGTGCTTTTAGCCAGTCAGAATCGGGGAAATATGTGTATGAATATTAATAGAAAGTAAGTTAACTCCTAATTAATTTGAATAGGCAAAAAGCTTCTTAATTTTGCACGGTACTTGTTTTGTTCACATGGCAGCAGTGTTGTGTTGTGGATATGGCACCATATGAAGTGGTATGTTACATACGTCAAAGATATGTGAAAATAATTGAAATCATCTGTTAACATGATTTACAATGCATATAATATACAGATTTCGTCAATATACTTATAATTTACTCAAACAAAAAATTAAATTAAAATAAAATAGTGTAATGCTAAAAGGCGAGGGCAACGAGGACGGCAAGAGAATCAATAGGTCTTATAGGCAAAAAAAATATACTTTACACTTGCAGCACATTTTTTTGGACATTTTTTTGACGTTGTTTCGGACGACTACAACATGAAACTTCGTAGTTACTCATTGTATGTAGGAAATGTCGTATGTGCTCACCAGAAACTTGTTGCTTATGTTTCTGTTCGTTTTTTTTTTTTTCTTTTAGTGTCGCTTATTTTCACCTTGCTGGTCGCTAGAATTTCTCATCTTCTCACCGCCAATTTCCATGTTTTACTTCCAACGAAATTCGCCTCCTTTGTCTAACGCTTTAGCTCTTTCTCTGTTATCCACGTCAGTAAAGACTTTTGAAATTTAGTCGGACTTGACTTTGTTGTTGTTTTTTCTCTCTAAAACGTCCGGGTAGCAATGCGAATTCCCGCCAAAAAGACCCTTGCCCGCTGCCTTGCTGCATTTGGGCTACCGCGAGAGCTCCGCTATTTATACAACGACACTACTACTATAAGAAAAAAAAAAAGAATGAACAAAGGTTTATATAACGCACGTGGAACAAAGAACCAAAAACCTATCAGGTGCGAAAGATTATACTACCAGTCTGAAGCACCAATAGTAACCGAGATCGTATGTTAAGTGTAATGTCTGACGGACACTCGGCCGGCCACTAACCTCATGTCTTGGAACTTGATGATAAGTAAACAAACGATCGTATTGCCAACGACGTCAATGCTTGCTAGTATTGAGATGAATGCTGTGACCGCGGTCGACTGTACAGCGACTGCGTCTGTGTTATACACCATTAATGACATAAAGATTTTCCTGTAACCTAAAGAGTCACCACGACAGCAAAATTCATTTTACGCGATGAAAATTCAGAGACAAAGTTGCTTGTGTGAGAGAGAAAGGAGCAGGGCCACAAATATTGCTAGCTTAAACATCCCAATGGATCAAGTTTGTAGGGGAGGAGAGAAGAAAAACGAGCAGAAAAAAAAACTGCTGTTTGGTAATAGGTTTAAGACAGAATCCATTAGGAAATTGGATGAGTAATTTTAATTTTCAGTGGACAAAAACCTTTTACTAGAATAATTCAAACAATATCGCATTCTTTTTTACATTTTTCAAGGGCTATAGATGTAATTAGTTATCTGTAATAACACCAAAGAAAATCTCTTATGAGAGCCCGAGAAAATAAATGTCAAATTTCACAAAATGACATCTTACAAATTAAATTTTCAGAATTTTACCTGTGTTTTCACAATTCTTGTGAAATTTAACATTAATTTTCTCGGGCTCTCATGAGAAAGTAAATGGTTCAAAAAAAGTCGCTGAGTAACAGATCACACGCTAACAAAACCCTACTACCCACAAACTTCACTATATTTTCGTTTAGGTTCTCTTTTCCTGTAATAGCCAGTTAGGTTAAAAGAAGGTATCTTAACAGACTGGTCGCTAGCATATTATATTTTGTTCTGATAACGTGCATTTGAAGTAGTTCCAGAAGAATTCATCACTAAATAACCCGATTGATTCCCTAAAAGGACTGTATTATAATTACGTAATTCTTTAAAATTGAATCGCACTGTGCAAGAGAATTTTGTTGAAAGACCGAGATAAAAAGTCTCCCTGTTTGACTTTAAAGGTACTCCTTAAGATCACGTTCTATTTTTCAGTTAGCAATAATTGTCAGAAAACTTTCTAAGGAATATTGTATGAGGAAGATTGTATAACAGCACCTTAAGTCCCGTCAGCTGTGAGTTACAGTAACTGACAGAACTGTTACAGAATTTTGAGGAAAAGGAAGCACTTACCGAGATGTATGTGCTTGGCTGCAGTGTACACGGTTCGTATCTTCGGGAACAATAAACCGACAAATGTGGAGTTTCCTTCATTAACTGCTTAAGAAAGGAAATTATTTCTGTTGTACGAGACTTCTAGTTAATTAACAGAGGCTATTTGCAAAGTGCCGTTCTCAAGGACTAACAAACAATAATCATAAGTTTAATTGCATAATGTCTTGCACCAAAATATGTTCCCTAGTAGGATTATATAAAAACCAAGTTATTTTTAGTGCACCAACTACATGGATTGAATCGAAAAAAAAAGTAAATTCAAGCTAAGTATAGATGATAACTGGCAACTAGTTTTATTCTTCCTAAAAAGAAAAAATTTCCTTAAATTAGAAGGACAAACCGTGCTAGTGCGGGGCGTTTTATTAAATAACCGACATGGGTAAATACAATCAATTTTTACAGGAAATCATATGACAGGGACTTCTTACTTTTGAGGGGCACCAAATCACCTGCTATTGTACTAGTCTTTCTTTTTCTTTCATTTCCCTTAAACGAACAAATATGGTGGATACTTGTTGTTTTTTTTTTTGGCGGTGCCTGTTTTCGCGCTATTGCCATTAATACTCCTCTGTTAATACACCTCTGTTCTTTTCAATAGCAGAAGAGATTTTTTCAAACAGACAAGCTAGAGCACTGATCATGATATGCTGTGACTGAAACGTGCCAGCTCGTTTCCATTAGAGGATTAGGATTAGGATTCAATGTATTGTCCTTTATTCGTTAACAGCGACAATGGAGTGCGCTGAACTACACGTCGTTGATACTGGAAAAGTGATAGATCATTCCATCTGTCATCCTCATTTCAGAGATTCAGTATTGAAGCCGTTAAGAGCGGCTCCGCGTAATTATCAACTACACGAGGAAATAGTCAGAAAATTGAGGTTACGTTGTTGACTATATCAAAGGTGAAGAAAAAATTCACTTTTCGTTTGTGGGGAAGGAGGAATTACGAATCCCCTGAAAACGCGTCAGAGGTCACGTTTTTTCGCCCGTTTTTAGTGTAACATTTACATTTGCTTCGCTTTGTCAGCGCTCGTGATTTCATTTACCCAAACATTTTTTTTCGCTAATTTGAAGAAAAAAGAATGCTCTTTCAGGCTAAACAAGCCTTGGAGTTCAAAGTCATGTACCAATCCGCTTTTTTAGTTCGTGAAAAAGTGCCAAATTTTGACGGTTGATTAAGGGATTTTGAGTCAACAACTCAAAAAATCTCTTGTTGACCAAATCGCGAACTAATCCGTTAAAATAATTGAGGAAAGATAGTAAAAATATGAAATGTCATTATATTTTAATAGCCAACTTTATTTTAAAATACCATAAAATTCCGAAAATAGGCCCCTCCATGTATAAGCCCCTCCAAATATAAGCCCCCCAAAATCGTAACGCAAAAAACCCTCCGTTAAATCGCCCCTCCAAATATAAGCCCCCCCCCCCCCCTGGGGGGGCTTGTACTTGGAATTTGCCCTCGAATACAAAGTAAAACAAAGCAAAAATGGTAAATTTCCTTCCTACTACAAGCTAAGCCCCTCCGAATATGAGCCCCTCCAAAAATAAGCCCCTCAAAAAGGGCCTTTGAAAAATATAAACCCCGGGGCTTATTTTCGGAATTTTACGGTATACGAGCCACTGAATGTGACTCTAATTTCGCATGATTTTTGCCCATTGTAGGCCTCGGGAAGAAAAAAAATTCGTTAAAAAAATATTATTCACTCGATCGTACTTAAACCAACGATTTTGTAACTAGGGCACATAAGGCTTTATTCTGGCCGAGTTTGAGGCCAGGTCATTTTTTGACTATTTCCTCGTCTAGTTGATAATTACGCGGAGCCGCTCTTAATTGCAAACAATTTCGAAGAGAAAAATCAAATGGAATTACACGACGTTTCCCTGTACGCAGTTTTGCCTCGCCTTTGAGGCGAAATAAATCTTACACGTGTGCATGCCCCGTTTTCAAGGCGAATTTTGAATCGCGTGCCCTTTTGAAAATTTGCCCAGTTCTTTACATACGCTCCTGGCACATCTCCCATAATGCACCTTATTTGCCCCCCAAATTTTGCATATCCTTTGTTTTTCATTTCTCCTGGGCATTACAGCCGTCCCAAGAGAAATTGAAAACGATGCTTATGCGAAATTTGGGGGGTGGGGGGGGGGGGGGGGGAGGGGAATATGAGGTGCATTATGGGAGATGCTCAAGTAGCGTATGGGCTAAAGGAAGCATGGGCTTCGACTAACTAAAGATTAAAGGTTTGTCTAATAAAGTTGAATTGCTCACATTGAAGTATTCTTTTGGGGAATGTCGTTTCTGGTCCCACACCATGCGAATGATTTAATTTTGAACAAGACCGCGCTGCGCTTGGTTTGATCGAGGTAGACTAGTTTCTATTGGTCACATCTGAAGACGCACAGGTAAGCCAAGCGTAATACAAAGAGTTAGCGTAGCCCAAACTCGAAGTGTCCACACTTTTAATTTACTTGAAACATGCAATGAACTTTAAAGGAAGCTTGAACCCGATGAAAAGAAATAGAGAAATTTTTAATTAACTTTAGGAGGGAAAAAAAGATTTAAGAAAAATAGTATCCTAGAATAAAAAATATGAACTCTTCTATCAAGCTAATAGATGTAAAATAGAAATCAAATTTGATCAGAACAATAAATTTGGACGAGAATTCTTGTTCATACAGACTGCATCATCGAGCGTTTCACATCCGCTTACGATGTGGGCTACAGTTTCATCCTTCTTTCCACATTTCCTGCATTTAGGGGAATCAGCGAAGTGGTAGACTTTGGCATGGATGTTTGTCGTGGCTAATGCTTGGTCTTTATTATTATTATTATTTATTATTATTATTACTATTATTATTATTATTGTAAATAGGATTTTAATAGTTAGCATTGTTGTCAATAAAATTTTTTCTTCTAAAAAAAATTATTATTGTTATTATCATTATCATTATAATGATGATCAAAGAAATGAGTAGAAATTACAGATTTGTGAAATTAGTAAATCTCTCCATGAGCTCCCTTGGCATTTTCTCCGATGAATGCTCCACGCTCTTAGACATGATGAATGACATTGGCATTGACAAAAAGCAGCAACTTTGTATAATCAAGACGATGATAAACATAGCCATTAAAGCAACATATTGCATCTTTTGTTGTAGAAATAGGAATTGGGATAGCCCAGACTTAATGCAATTTTGATTTCTTTTCTTTTTCTTTGTCTTTTTTTTTTTTTTGAATAATCCAATCTAAAGCAGCATTTGTAAATTGCCTGTACGTAGATAAATTACAATTGTACATTCAAAAACACAAATAAAGGTTCCATTATTATTATTATTATTAGTAGTAGTAGTATTATTATTATTATAATTATTATCAATATTGTTATTATTATTTTTCTTTTGTTATTTAATGGTAACCTTAAAAAAACGGTAAAAGGAGTTTTTCCCTAGATCTTCATACTTAGAAAACCGAACTCAAATATGTTCTCTTAGTGGTTCACTTTCCAAAACCTGCTCTCTTCAATGAGGTATCCCTCAAGGGACTATATTGGGTCCTCTATTGTTTTTACTATGCATAAACGACTTACCAAATTGCTGAACTAACTCTTATCTTCGAATGTATGCCGATCATGAGCATCCTACCTACGCTGATAAAGATGTGAATATCATTCAGTCCTGTTTAAATAAACACTTGCTAAATATCAGCAAATGGCTAATCGCTAACAAACTCACACTTAATATGACTAAGACTGAGTTTATGCTAATCGGCTCGAGACAAAAGCTAAAAACCCTAACTACCTCTCCCGTTCTAAGCATCAATGGTACTCTCGTAAACCAGGTATCAACGTCAAAATCTCTAGGTGTACTCATTGATGCAAACCTTACCTGGGGCAGTCATATCGAAAAGTTGGCTAAAAAAAATTGCATCTGGTATTGCAGCTATCAAACGGGTCAGGCAATTTGTTCCCCCAGCAACATTGGCTCCTATCTACAAAGCCTTGATTCAGCCGCATTTCGACCGCCATTGTAATACGGAGTTTACGCAACGGCGACGGCGATGGCAACGAAATCGTCACTTAAAAAGTGAATTTGCGCTGCCTCAAACTTTATTACGCTTATTCCATCTCGTTTAATTCGTCAAGTGTTGGCAAATTGTTTTGGAGTTGCATTCTAAAGGACTTATCAAAGTTCAGGAAAAAAAAAAGAAAGTTGTTGTCTTTTGTTCCAGTCCTCAACAAATTAGGCAATTTCACGTTGTAGTCGTGCAACGACGGCAGAGAAGTGTACAAAAAGGCGTGATGCACGTGCAAAGTTGTTGTTTTGCTTGTCATGTCTAAATTTATTGGTTTTTTGGCGTTCTCGTTGCCTCCGTCGTCGTCGTTGGGTAAACTCCCTAATGTTGTTTGGGGAAGCTGTGGCATAAAACTAGCAGCCAAAACTTCAAAAACTCCAAAATCGTGCAGCACGAGCTCTAACTTTTTCAAGCTATAGCGCAGATGCACCGCAGCTGTTCCAAAATTTAAATTGGAACAATCTTACTACTCAGCGTGATATCCAAAAAGCCTTAATGGTTTTTAAATCCCTTAATGGCCTTGCTCCTGAGTACCTAACCTCGAAACGTATTACTGGATCTAATTAACAATTATTTGTCGAGCCCGAAGGCCGAATGGGCTATTGACTCAGAGGCCATGAGGGCGAGAGGAATAATTGTTTTAGTAAAATCCAACTACTTGGTCAAAAATATGGAGAATGAAAACGTTTTAGCTAGTTAAAGCTAGATTTTAATCCTTTTTTGCCGCCAAAAAGCCGGCGCTTTTCGCTACTAGGGGGCTATAACATATAGCCTAGTAGTAGCTCAACCAATCAGAACGCAGCATTGATAATAGACCACTAGTTGGATTTTACTAATACCACTTTATACACTTTTCGAGATTCTGTAAATAAATTAACTATTCCACAGCCACACACAAATTATCTCCGTAATAGTTTTCGCTACAGTGGTGCTGTTCTGTGGAATAGTCTTCCTGAATAATTATAATACTGTATTTAGCGGAACACAGTAAATGTAATTAAGGTTTTTAAATGTTTTATAATATTTCATTCCTTATGAATTTGTAACACCGTGCATTAATAAAGAATACCTTACCTTACCTCACTGTTTAAGCGGCGATCATTATTTTATTAATATTTGAATTCTGTAGCGACGCAGTATCGCAATCACAATATTTCGTTTTATTGTCCTGAAAGGGTTTAAGTGAAATGCACTGAATGGAAGCAATACACAAAGGAAAAATACTTACAAAGGTATGTTTCAAAATGGCAATAATTCGCTTCATTCTGATGTGAATGAACCAGGAGGATGCAATTTTGACATTAGTTTTTCGGTGAAAAAAGGAAAACAAACCCAATTTTCATTTTTTCTTTCTTTTTTTTGGTCAATTTGTTAAAATTAAAATGCTGAAGGTGATGTAAGCTTATAAACGTGTAGACCACGATTGAGAAGAAAATAGGATCACGGAAAACCGATTTGTTTCGTAAATTAGGACTATGTAAATGCTCTTTTTTATTCTTTCTAATCATAAACCCTTAAACTTGTAAGATCCAAAGACAGAGAGGAAATCACAAGTTACTATTGTTGAAAAACTTTCTTAACCATATAAGGTGTTCTCAAAATAATTTACAGAGTCGCTCATTGTTAAACAATTGGAAAAATATCAGCTGTACAAGAAACTTTACACTATACTTGGATCGCAACACTTGATACTTTTCACAAAAGTTTGATGAACCTGTAAGCGAAAAATACTACTCTTAATCCCTTTATTGTCTAACCGTAGGAAAACGTCAGTTGTACAGGAACACCATTTGAAAAATACATAAGTATAAAGCAGCAATACCTCTCTTTGCATGATGGCCTGACACTCCGATTTTAATACGTGGCTAAGAAATCATCATGGACGTCGAAAATTTCTCCTCCATCACAATCTCCATGCTTATACTTCTGCCATTAGTGGCTTTCTTCGCAGCCCTTGGAAATGGTCTCGTCCTTGCTATCATTGCTCGGTTTAAGAAGCTTCGCACCTTTCCAAACATTCTGCTTGCCAACCTTGCGTTTGCTGATATATTTAACGCACTCATCAACGTTCCAATGTACCTTCTTTGGGGTGTGTTGGGCGTTGATTGGATGACAGGAAATACATTAGCGACTATTTCGGTTTTCCCACATCACCTTTTTCTCTTCCTCAATTTAGTTTCCATGTTGGTGATGTTTGTGAATGTGTTTCTAGCGGTAGCCCTTGACCTGAAATATTTCACCTGGAAGACCAAAGAAAAGGCTAAGAAAATAGTCCTGGTTGAATGGCTAGCCTGCCTTATAAGCACCGTTTTGTCGTCGTGGTATCACAGTCATGATGTCGACTTAAAAGATGCTCCTGTTTCCAGTTATCGCCGTTCTTTTTCCATTAAAACCAGATATTACAAGGCAGGCATCATCGCAGCCTTCATGGTCGCCACAGTAGTATTCGGCTTCCTGACTTTCTGCTCAATTCGAAGAAGAAAACGGCAGGTGAGAAAAATAATTTTGTTAAAAAAAACTTTTAGCCTCATCTTTCGAAACGATAAAGCAAATTACAAGATACATCTTAGTTACAGTTCGATTGTATGAGTTCAGTTGTTTATAAATTACCTGTAGCAACTAAAACCGGAACCGTACCGGAGCCATCGCAGAGGTAACCTTCATCGAAACAGATCGATCAGAATTTCAATTTGTTCACCCAATAGTACAAAATTCAACTGAAAAAATGTACCCTCACGATAGGATCCCTATTCAAATCTCCTATTCCTTGATGTAGCAAAATATGCTGATCATTTGTGAATTGTTTTGCCCTTGTATTTGGATCTTCAGCCTTCCGAATCCAGCTTTCAATTTTCTTGAAGCGAAATAATAAACGATCATTTACGAAGTAGACTTAATTAACCTAATGATGTAAATCAGTAACACAAGAAATTTTTCAAAAATGAAATTGATGGTAATGATGATTTTTTTTAAATTATTCCATAGAGAAAGAAACTTAACCTGCCTCGACTCCAGGCCGAAACCAGACTTCAACAGGATATCAAGGCGACCAAAACTGTGATCATAACTGTGCTCGCATTCCTTGCTTGTTACATACCGCCCACCTTCATTACAGCCTGGGTTCGTTCCACTGACTCCACAGATATTAAAGCTTGGGCACCTCACATAGCCTACATTAGCATTTATGTTTCTAGCGCAATTAACCCTGTCATCTATTGTTTTCGAGTTAGACGGTTTCGCCTTGCACTAAACCAACTTCTTCAAGATCCCTGTGGAAAAAGCACTATCCAAGAAACCAAACGACAGATACGTGGTAGGGAACAAGGGAATTTAGGAGGGGCTGAAAAAGGCAAGAAAATCGACAATAAATCTCACGAAAAGAAAAGCGAAACATACGCTCGAAATAAAGTCATGCCTTACCCAAACAATCCCTCAGAGGCAAGATCAAAAGAAGAACGCTAGGATTACACGCATCATGAATTTAATATGGAGGTATACTCAGAGCCTAACAACCTATCACCAACAACGAAAAAATCAGCAGCTGCAACACGCACTCAAAGTTTCACAAGAAAAGACATCGTGGAAGAGATTCACGCAGATCCCATTGATAGTCCACTGACCAAAATGTTAGAGGGAGTATTGGGAACTTTAGATCACCATGGAGACTTCGATGTGGTACTACACACAGATTCTGAGGGCCAAACGTTAAACCACAGTATGATGGACCATCCTATAGTCAGTGCGTATGACGCGGGTAAAGTCATTACAGACGTAAATCCAGGTTCCCAAGAAGACCCATCAAACTTGTCAGGAAATTGAAGACAGTCTACCGGTCTGTACCGATTGAGAAAAACAGGTTGTCCCAGATCTTAAAGACAAACCCCCAAACCTGAAGGAATTCGTGGAAAGTTCACCGGCTTGTGCAGGTTATCTGGGCCAAGGAGAAAAAACATTTGGTTACCAAGAGTGAACCCTCATGGAAACAAGATCGAAACTTATGTGAAGCCGGCGTCCATCGTGCATCGCGGATCGCAATACACTTTGATAATTGAATAACTGCCTGTGCTTACTGCTGTCTGTGCTTTTGAATAACAATGAGAAACAGAATTGGTTTGAGGCGCGATTAGTACTTTAGTTACGCGTACGGTTGTCTCCTGTGTAGTTGCAGTTTGTAGAAAACCGCATTTTTACAGGTCGGAGTTTTCTCATCAGTTTAGCGTTTACGCTGTTACCGTTTTGGTTTGCTCTGTTAGGAACAATTTTTCGTTAATCATCAGCTAACCAGCTTTACCGTAACGGTTGATATGCAGTCAGTAAATTAGTGTCCACAGTCAGTTTAATTTTCAGTTCTAGTTACAGTTTCAAACCAGAGATTTATTGTTAATGGGAAACGTACCGTAGCCTGAATTTCCGACTTAATCACGAGTTGCTTACTCCCTCAGTAACTGAGCCAAGCGACTCTCGAGGTAATGTCTGAAATTCAGGCTAATGAAACCGGTGACAGAAGTAAGTTTTCAGTGTCAGTTTTTGTCCGTTTAGTCAATATTGTAAATGCTCGAAGTTTTCAGTAATCGTACCGTGCGGTATGCAATTGTATTTCAGATTGAATTAAGGCTTATTTTAAATTATACCATTGACGGTTTCTTGGTTGAAATTGGAGAGATTTAGAACCGCGTTTACTGCAACCGGCAAACGTTAATTTGAACTACGTCACCAAGTTACCCTCTAACTTTTAATTTACTATTTATTGTATTTACAAAATAATATGTGGCTTCATGTCAAGTTCATCCAAAAGAATTATTAAGTTGCCAACATAAGCCTCGCGTTTGCCGTTTGCCGTGCCGTATTTGTACATGTGCTGAAACAACCTATTTCTAATGCAATCAAGTAAAAAAGTTAGCTTAGAGAAGATCATTGACCTTTTTGAGCAAAAAAATTAAAGCTGGCTATGAAAAATGCTTAAAATCAATACAGTTTTCAGTATGTGATGCGGTAGAGTATTAATTAAAAGCTCATAGCAGCTTGGTCTTGGAATGCAAGAGAACCTTAAGGAGTTTTGAGCTGCAAAGATACACTTGATCTGAGGGTTCGACTGTGCTTAAACTTCCTTAGTCTCAGGCAACATGGCTATTCGTTAGCATAACGCTCCTTGTAAACTGATCTTAGGAGCTGCCATTCGGAATGTTCTTTGACGGAGCCCAATTAAGATTCATGATATCCTCTCTTTCAACAAATGTACCTACCATAAAGAACGCACATGTTGTTTGAATTCTTTGTAGCAGCTTAAGAATATGGTTATAGGTAAATTATAATAAACAGCTCAGTTATAATACTAGAAATGGGTATCTCACAAATCCTCGCGAAACTCGGTAGTTCGCTCCAGTGAAGTCCTGCCAGTTGCGATTTGAAACTGGTCGGGTGACTAGCCGCGAATAACTTGTCACGAAGACCTCTACATTTTTCTCCCTTGTGATTTTATTTTTACCAAATTTTTTTATTGTCGTCCTTGATTTTTAAATGCGTATTGCAAGTGAAAGAAGGGAGGTCGACCTAAGGCTTGAACTAGCTGTTTGCGAATATTAAATGGAGGAAAATTCCTCGAATTTCATTGAGATTTCAAGAGTATGGTCAAAAGGCTTAAACTTAACATGCTAGCCAATATGGATCCCTTTTGTTGAGGATACACGTTCGAAAGATATGCTTCAAACTATAAGGTCAATGTAATTGTTGTTAATTTTATGATAGGAAGAACATTAGCATGTACTTTATTTTAGTAGGATTTAGGACTAGGTTTGTTTCGTTTGCCCAACATTGTACGGTTTGTCCACATTACATTGTTCACTGGGTTTGGATGCTTGATATATGGTTGTATCGATGGGAAGGACAGTCATAGTTTTCCTGCAAATCAGCCACATATATGATGAAAATTAGTAGACCTCTGATGGAGCCTTGTGGGGTCCCTAAGCCAAATTAAAGCTCACACAGATTTTGAAATATGGTCATCAATTTGAACAAATTGTTCTGTTTTACAAAGGTAGTTTATGGAACTGTGAGCAGAGAATACGTGAGCACAGACTTTAATTGTCGGCGAACTTTCTGTGATCGTCTATGTTCTGCCTGCGCAAGAACCATTATGGCTCTTGGCCAGGGATAAGCTGGCCATTGATTCATGCACTCGTCTTGCTTGTTTGTGGACTGAGTCTCACTCGGCCCCAAAGAGAAAGAAAGTTACTAATAGAGCGTCTGACAAATTGTTTCCAATCAAAGATTTGAGAATGACAAACTCGAGTCTAGCAAACTCTCCAAGTGTATAATTATCTTGCCAATTAATTTCGTTGATCTCGCAAAATGTCGTTACATTCTCAAGTTTTGTAGTGCATGTTCGAAATCTTCGTCGTTTTTTCAAGGGCCTCCCTCATTTGCATTTTCCCGTCAGATTTTGTCGATGAGCTCGTCATTTTTATCTTTAATTTTTATTTTTTTCATAGCTAACTGTTAAGCTAAATACATTGACACTAAAATAAAGTCATTATTATTATTATTATTATTATTATTATTATTATTATTATTATTATTATTATTATCATTATTGTTATTATTATTATTATTATTATTATTATTATTATTTATTTAGTTTTGGAAATTTTCGTTGTTCGTCGACAGCATTTCATCCCCATTCGAATTTTCCTGTTAATTTGTTTTAATGGCCTTGCGAAATTTACTCTATAATATTTCCTACTTCTGCCATTTTCTTTGCTTTCTTAATTTTCCATCAAGGGCCTTTCATCGCCTTACTCGCCTTACTTGCCTTATTTACGTTGTTGGCCGCACAAACTTTTACATTTCTCAATATTTTCGTACAGGTTGAGGACCTTTCATCTTCCGTACGTCATATTGTCCTTGAAATTGCATATAGATTTTGGTTTCTGTAAATTCGTAGCTAATTTCAATCTGAAGCACGCCCCTATATACTTTGAATCTCAAATAAGCTTTTCCCTTTTTTCGGTGTTATCACCTGTCCACTAGAAGATGCACCCATATTTCTTTCTTTTCTTTCTCCTTTTTCTTGGCGGAAACATCGCGGACAACAATGAACCAATTCGTGAGATAAAAAACATTACAATTCCCTACACCATTCAAACCCCATAAGTTTACTCGAGATTTTTTAAACCTTCCAATAATTCGAACAACTTTACCTTCCCAAAATGGTTCGAAGAATCGGGTTTCTGCTGTAGATGTACTACAGATTGTAGCTATTTACAACCGACGTTGAAAAAATAAAAAAAAACGGGGCAAACAAAATCTAACTTAAAATGTTTTTTTTTTAACTTTTCAAACTTTTATTAAATACTCCACAGCGTTATAATACTAACGCTACATGTCATAACATGATATTACATTACAATACATTACCAAGGCACTACTTTACATTACACTATGAACTTTAATGGTAAAGTAACTATACAAAAATGAAAATTACGTTCTAAGTACACACGTCACTGGGGTACAGAGTCCAAAGGCAGAGCCCACTTCTTATTAAATTTGTCCATTTTTATTAGTTTTAACACATATATATACTTTTCTGTTTCATATACTTAATTTTAATCTTGGATGAAAAGGCAGTTATGACTGGAAGACTCTTATTTCTTCTACAACCCCATAAGTATAGTTTAGCGATATCAATATCAAATAATTCAGTAAAGGGCAATTTGATGTATAATTATATAATATTCCTGCAATAACGTCTTGTAAGGTCAGACAGACGAATTATTTTGTCACTGTGTAAAAGTAATATTGAAATTCCTTCCTTCCTTCATTTAATCTTACTTAAAGTGGTTAACCTTTAAAAGAAACAAATAAGAATCATCAACAGCAACAATTTACAAATGTGTAGAATTTTAAAGGAACTTGCATTATCTCATAGATATATTGACCCTATAGATAACTGGGAAGGAAATAATATAATAGCGCAGCAAAACTTACCTAGAAACCACCGCTTTCGATCAGATTGCAAGCGGTGTTATCATGTAACAAACACAAAAGGTAATCAGTTAATTTTTTTTTATCTTGTTATGTCACTCATTTTCGAATTTCTCTCTCTCTCTCTCTCTCTCTCTCTCTCTCTCTCTCTCTCTCTCTCTCTCTCTCTCTCTCTCTCTCTCTCTCTCTCTTTTTTTATTTTTTATTTTTTACAATGCGCCGGACATAATGTCCGCGCTCTAAAGCTACAGTGTAATACTTCAAGCGTTCCATGTCCGCCTTTGCAAACAGCTTAAATTTCAAAAGTGACTTACTATAGGATAGTTAGGTTTTAAAAATTAATCTTAAGTTTATATTAATTTTTTTATCGTTTACATTAAAAAAGGAAATCTTAGGATATGTAGTTTCATCTTATGACCAACAAATTAAAAGATCATCAGTGGCAAACAGTGTGCCGTATTCAGTTCTGTTTACATCCTAAAGGCCTGATAGCTAAATATTTTCCCCATCGTTTTCTTTCCTTTTTCTTGTCATTTGCAAAAAATCGTAGCAAGTACTTCTTTTCTGATCTCTTTTATACGAAAGCAATATAAGAAAGGATTAAACGCTGAATTCGCGAACAACAAAGTCATCGTATAACTCAAGGCGGCAATTTTTGTCGAGTTTACTTTAGTGGTTTGTATAACCACAAACATGGACAGATACGGAACATAGCAAACAAACATCAGCAAATAAAAGTAAAACATGTTTATCACAGATCTTTTCTGGACCCCGAATCTTGGGGTACTCGCGAAACTGCTCTCTTCTTCCTCCTTCCATCGTGCCATGGCTCGAATACGCAACCGACGAAGCTTGAACCAGAGCCACACGTAAGCGAGCAAGCAGATGAACAAGCAAATACTGACAACGGTGATGTTGAACAATTGATAACTTATTATGTTCCAAAACCACAGGAACAGCCACAAGCCCGTTAGCGCCCAGATAGATATAATAACTGCGGCAACCCGTTTTAAAGATACAGTAGACTGGTAACGAGAACCAAGATGAAGAGCAAGCAAACGATCTACCGAAATGGCAGTAATTGTCAAGAACGACACCGCAGAAAACACGTTAGCGGATAAATGGAATCCGATTCCGGTGACACAGTACAGCTCACGATTGTTCATCAGTTCGGCGGTCTTGTATATGACATAAAATGGCTGAACAGTTAATCCCACACCGATATCAGAAGCAGCAAGGCTGTACATCAAAGCCCTTGAAGGCGGACGAAGGGCAGCAGATTTCCTCAGAGCATGCAAAATCAAGCCGTTACCTAGTATCGCCGCGATGGCGAAGAGCCCGTTGAGAGTACAATTTATAATGTACTCAGTGTTCAGTGGTTTCATTCTGAAGAGCTGGAATCGATCCAGGTAAAAACAGGTTCTTTCCGGCAATCTACTGGTGGAGTTGTTCATCGCATTAGCCATACCGATCTCTTTCTTTTTAAGGTGGAGCTCTGAATTTGATAAGAATGTTACTCCTAGCAATGATGAATTGGTAAAAGTCAGGCCTCGGCAAAGAGCAGAGTTTAAGCGCTTTAAAACAAACAGTTGTAATATCGCTAGTATTTTCTATTTGCAAAGCGTCATTTGTCTTCCGATTTGACAATAATTCATAATAATGGATTATTTGCCGTCAAAGATGTCTCATTTACATCAAGCTGAAACTCAGGCACGTAATTACGTTTTCACTGAAGACGGTAGCTATAGCATCTACCATAACTGGAGCCGGCCTACGTGATCATGGCAAGTTAAAGGATACCGAATAAAAACCGTAGTAAACAGCACGCATTTAAAAAAGTTGACTTAATTAAGATATTTACCCCGGCCTTTTGTGGGTTTAGTTAAAAGCGAGTCTGTTTCCTAAACTTGGTGCAAATTCATACATTAAAATCATATTTATAAAACCTTCGCTAAATGAACATTTCTTCAGGTATTATACATTGCCATAGTATACAAAAGGCTAAAATTATTCCGCGTATGAAAAAAAAAAAATTCAGAGTTTCTAAGGATATCTCCTAATTGTAGAAACTTGGCGATACAACGAAGACAGCTATTTAAAAGTACAGTGTTAATGTTTTCTTCTTGTTTTTCTTTTTACATCGAGAAAGTACAAAATATAAAGTCATGGTGCAATTTGTCCATGAATATTCAAGAAAGCTAGAATGGGTCATTTAAAGAAGGAAATCCATTTAGAGTGCGCTGTGATCATGATTACGATGTCGGAAGTTTGATACTGCCTCATATTTGTTGTACCAAGCAAACAGAAATGGCAAGAAAATAACGCCAAACAGACTTTTTCTCCATTACAAATTACATTTTATTTACCCTGTAAATTTTTACCCATACTATCTCCGTTTCGTATTTTAATTGATTCCGTATTATAATTTTCTCTTACCCTCTCTGTTCCGTATTTTATTCTTATTCAGACCGCAGGGTTTTCAAAAGTACCACCCCCCCCCCCCCCCCCCCCCCCCTACCACCACCTTACGAAAAAGTTGAATAACTTCAAAACCGTTTAAGCTATGACAACCAACGCCGGACTTTTCCTAAAAATTATCTGGGAACATTAAGACATCGTGACGTGTACGTCAGCTTTGACGTTACCATGGCAGCTGAGGATTTATTTCTATTTTTACCCTTTTAGCATTACAATAAAGGAGGCTTGAACCCATTTTTCAAGGTCTCCCGGCATTCTTGTTTGAAGTAGGCTTGCAAATAAGTTTGCTTGCTTTATAATATGACACACGGTCGACCAGGTCACCATTTTAGTTGGACAAACTTGAAAAGATTTCGGAAATACATTACACTGAATTATTATTATTATTATTTATTTTAGTCCTTAGTATTTTACCTGTGGTCTGACAATGGGCAAATTTGACTGAACATTTTCCCATGACCGAACAGTATAAATAATGAACAGCTGAAGCTAAAGGTAATTGTCAAGAAACAGTGTATACTGTATTTCTTCAGGAGCCGTTTGCTCCTGATTTCCTCTATTTCACATCTCCCACTTACCTTACCTTACCACGCAATTACCTGGCCACCAACTTACCAAATTCAACAATGCAATAAGATGACTAATTTACTCACTAGACCGTAAACTGACTCCTTCTTCCTGTAATATGGCATTGATTAGTCTCGTTGAGGAAGGGGAATGGGTGGGCAGTTGATTACAACAACTGTTTATATCGGTGGCGGTGCTTTTAGATCTGCGCAAGATATTAAATGTTGTAAATCATAACATATCATTACCAAAGCTTGAAGTGGATGACATATATAACTGCAGGGGCAGAGTGTTGTTTCCTAGCGACTCATAAGAAATTTGTTGCATTAAATGAGCTGCAAGTTATTGAGCCCACCAGGCTCGGTTCTTGGACCGTTTTTCTTCTCAAATATAGTAGAAAAATCCCTGATGCTGACAAAATAGGAGAGCATGCAAGTACAACTGCCGCAGCGACCAGGGTTAATTACGACCTGAAAAATATCAGTCAACGGACATAATATTGTCGCACCCGGAAAAGACTAAGGCGATGAAGATCAGGTCACTTTCATCATTGAAATGGTGGAGGAACACCAGCATTTGTCTCAATAATAGTCAAGTTTCGAATTCGTTGGGGCAGCTTAATCAAATTAAGCAATGAAGACTCATTTATACAGGGATAGCTTCGACCTAAAGTTCAATATTCACAAAGACCAGCGAAAAGGTGCCTGAATTTGAAAAGGTGCCTGAGTTAAAAAAAAAGAGACATGTACACAGTTATTAACACAGGTCTTCTTCTGACTGGAATTTGTGAATATATTTACCTTGGTGCTTCACAATGAAAGTGCACTGACATGGAGCAATCACCTTTGCTGTGCGTCTAACCAGGTGTATCCCAACGCTATTGACAGCACGCGCGCGAACTTTAAATAGATTAAAAAAAAGTATCATGGGGTACAGGGATTCGTTCTCTTAGCTCATTCTCTCTTGGTAATATCCATGGCCATCCTCAGCATTATCCTGTGTAACATCCATTCAGTCTTGCTTCTAGCTCGGAGTTAAGGGTTTAGGCTTCCCATCCTACAGGAGAATTGTTTCCACAGACAACACATTAAATGAATGTGTCAGTTTCGTTTGAGCTCGTCGGACATATTGGATTCCATATCTACTCCACGTCGTCAAGGGCTGGCCTGTACTGTAGCACTTTGTAATAGTCATCTTACTTTGTAATAACTGTCGCGATTAGTATTAAACCGCGTAACAAAAAAAAAGCTGTCGCAATTTGTAATAACTAC
Organism: Porites lutea; assembly: GCF_958299795.1. Classification (NCBI taxonomy): domain Eukaryota; kingdom Metazoa; phylum Cnidaria; class Anthozoa; order Scleractinia; family Poritidae; genus Porites; species Porites lutea. Next base: position 1,219,996 of record NC_133206.1, read on the forward strand.
CCATCGCACTATGTAGAGGGGGACATTGGGGGGTACCCAATACCTCAATACCGTAAGAAAAATTGGCAAATACCGAAATACCGTGTTGAAAATCGACGAAATACGGATACGGCCATTATGATCGTTCACGCTTACTTAAAGTTGTAACAATCTCGCGTGTCTGTTTATCGCAAGCATGCATGTATGTATAAGCAATCAACCTGAGCCATTGCGAAAAAACGTGAGAAGACCTCAAATTGATCGGTACTGAACCATCTAAAAAGCGTGCTCATTAGATGATCTTGGATTCCCTACCATTTTTTTTTTTTTTAAATATTAACCTGCTTTAGACAGGAGAATACTGTTAGCTAGAAGGATGAAAAACTGCATACCGCAGGGCTAGATGATACCGCAATACTGCACATTAAAATCAAAATTACCGAAATACCGCTTGAAAAAAAGCGCAATACCGCAATACCGTAAACCCCAATGTCCCCTTCTATGTAATAAACTTTAGTTATCACATTCTATGAGATTCGCTTTCATGACTTTGATCTTCAAGACATAAAACTTCGTGTGACATGTCGGCTAGTTTGCATCCGTTCATTGTCGGACTACTGGAAATTATCTTAAATTATTCTAGAAATTATAGAAGCAGCAGCGAAACTAGGAGAAAATGATGATGCTGATATAATAGTTAATTATCTTAAGCCGACACGTAAAAAACACGTATTTCATGTATTGAGTTTTTTTAAACATCATCTGTAAATTTAGAACATTTTGTGACCACTATGGTTATAGTGTTAATGAAAAAGCATTCATAACAAGTCAATAGTGATAAATCAGTTTCATAAAAGGTAAAAAATATTTTCTCTAAAGTACTGTTAAAGTTGGAATAGTAATGTCTTTGGTAAAATCAGATCCCAGTCAAAATATTTTTTCATTATACGTCGTTGGTAAACAAAAATTTCAAAACGATTGAATGAATATTTTCAACATTTCGCGATGAGCCTTCCCTTGAAGACTGGAATCAGAAGGAGTAGGCAACACTTAGGAAGTCTACAACGGCCACTACGTCTGATAATACGAATCACAAAAAAAAATTATAATATGATGAAAAGGTTACACAATATGGCGTGTTCTTTTTCGATTAAGTTAACCTTTCGAAAAACTTTGAATTTCTTTCAGTAAGGTTGCACTGACTAGAAACACCTTATTATTAACAAGCATTTGTATTTTTACCCGCGACGCCGGGCTAGATCTCATACGCATTGGTTCATTTATTTCAAAACAAAAAATATAATACAGCTTTTTCTTTAGTTACCTGAAATTACGTGCTCCTTGTCAGATTTTTATAGGAACAGCTGGCAAACGCAATATTCATCTAGTCAAATTGTTTAATTATAAGAAATTAATATCGACTGAATATAGAAACATGAACTTAACAAAATAAGGCTACTGATGTTTTGTTAACTGTAGAAAGGGAATAGTGGAAGTTTAGTAGTTTAGTGTAGTTTAATGTAGTTTAGTATGCCTCTATTTTTGCTTAAAGAAATGTTAGATTAAAGACAAAAGATATCAGTTCGAAATTTAGATGATAACTGACGAACATAATTTTATTATGCTTATGGAAACTCCTAATTCGATCGAAACTGAAAAAAAATATTCAAGTACTGAGCATTTCTTGGTTCAATACATGATGGAGTGAAAGCAGTGAAGTCAAATGGCAGCACCGGGCTACAGGCCGCCTCTAGCGAATTTGTTTTTGGGGGGAGGTGGGGGGAAGAAATGCGATTCGCTAAAAGCAGAGTGGTGGGCAGCTGTAAATGTCATATATATATTTATTCTTTTCAAAATTTTGCGTAGCATTTGAACGCTTTTTAGCGGTTTGTCTTTACTTTTCGTGGACTGGAAGATCGACGACTGTGTCGTTTCTTCAATGTTAAAGCTAGTGGCAGTCAAAATTAGAGCGTTAAGGCGCATCTCATTCTACGCCTTGGACGTGAAATATTTTCATTATTCAAAATGGCGGCTATGTCAGATCCAATTTCCGTTCAGTTTCATCATCGAAGAAAATTCACAGCTAAATGGCGTGAAATAAAAAAGAAGTAAAACAATAAAACAGAAATTAGGAAAAATTCCAAAATTACGTCAATGACTTTAAGTTAACATTAATTTAAAATAAGCCATTAGAGAGATTTTTGATGGAGGAAATTGTCATGGATGATCAGGGCAGACGACAAACGTGAAACATTACATGAGGTACATTAAGATACAGTGACTGTAACACAGCCCTTGAATGTCCTGGTTTAAACGACAATCCAACAGTATAAGGTCTCGACAAATTGATAATTTAAGGCCTATTAATCCATCATTTTATATGTGGCAAAAGTGTATTAATATTGAGCCCACGAAATAAGGAAGCTGTCTTTCACCCATGTTTGGCACAAAGGGTACAAAAAGCGAAACACATTTTATGAAAAATGTTGGAAATCGTACCTCTTAATCTAGAAAGAATCGCTTTATTATCTGCATTACTTTAGTTTCAGTTGAAGTGCAAATAATGAACGCTGTGTTAAAAGCAAATTTTAAAAAAAGCTGCCCTTCTGTTTGCCTTTCTTGATGCTTAAAAGTAATACTGTCATTAAAAGGGTCACATGAAGATTTTTAATAGAGCGTTTAATTCTTATTTTGACATTTTTGTTGATACAAGAAAACAATGATCACGTATACTATAAACTCGTATTATCAGATCAAAATCAGCCATCTTCCTAATAATATTCCTTGAAATCGGCACATTGCCCAATCTCTCAGTCTATAGTTATGATTTTTTTTTTAGTGATGAGTTTACTGAGCACACGGTAATTTTCTGGAGAAGCATATAATGGCAGAAGTACATATCTGTTCAGCGCAAGATTTTCAAGAATATCAGTTTATCAAAGACTACTCGCGCCTGTGGAGCGTCTTCATTTCTTCCGCAAACGTCTTGCTATCAATTTTTGCTGTTTTTGGAAACTCCCTTATTTTATTTGCTTTGTACCGATGTCGCTCAATTCATCCTTCAACGAAAGCTCTTTTCTACAGCTTGGCTTTGTCGGATTTTGGGGTAGGATTGCTGGCGCAGCCCTTACAAGTTGCCTCAGGTTTAGCGGTTCTCCGAACAAACCTCTATCTGTTCTGCTCAATTCAACCTTTCTACGCAGCTGCAGCGTATTTCTTCTGCGCGGTTTCGTTTGTCACCATTTCAGCAATTAGTATCGACCGATATCTTGCACTTCACCTTCGTATGCGGTATCGTGTGATTGTTACTGCAAAAAGACTTCGGCTGACACTGGCAGTGTTGTGGATCTGCAGCATTGTTTGGGCTGTTTCTCGCATGTGGAGTATGCGAGTAAATAAACTCAGCGCAATCATCTTCGGTTTCCTTAGCATTGTCGTAACGTGTTCGTGCTATTTTAGAATTTACTGGTCTCTGAAACTTTTAAACACCAAAATTGCGAGCCAGGCTAGAGCACGCAGAAAAAATAGGAAAGCTTTAAATATTTTACAATTTAAAAGATCCGTCAATAGTATGATGTGTGTTTTTGGTTTTCTTATCATTTGTTACATTCCTTATTTCTGCTCATTGCTGGCTTTTGCTGCCCAAGGTTATAATTCATCCATCGTTTTAGCTACTAATTTATCATCTGTGGTGATTTTTCTTAATTCTTCTTTGAATCCGTTTGTCTACTGTTGGCGAATTAATGAAATTCGCTGGAGAGTGATATCCATTGTTCGTAAGCTGTGTCCTTTGTGTACAAAGTCTAACTCACAAATCCAAATCTCGAGATAATGAACAGAAAATCTCCGCTACACAAGTGGAAAAGCATCCACTTAGTACATTGGCTTGCGATTGACAGTAGAATCCTCCAATAGCGATCTAATAATGGCAGGCGAAGAAGAAGACGTGTGAAAATCACCAGTCAACTATAAAAACGAACCACGAAGCTATTTCGTATCTTAATCAGACAACAATAATGTACGATCTAGATTCTTTCGGTGGGTCAGGTTTCTAGCTATTAAAACTAACAAGACTAAAACTCATTTAGCAGTTTACATATCTGCACGTAGGCTAGTTCATATATTTTTTCAAAAAAACGTGATATGAATTAAAAAAAAAGAAAAAACATTTGAAAAAATATGCTCAAAAGCACTCCATGGAAGCAGTAGCTTCAATATCGCCCACAAAATACATATCCCTCGGACGAAAAGCCATTCTCAGAACTACATGCAGACCCTTACCGCCATGGTGGTACAATTGGATTGTGGGGCTCGGCTGGCGGTTGTAGGACCCCTTAGCTTTTTTTGTTACATTGTTTTGAAAAACGTAAGTAGATAGCCTGTTATGTCGTCTACTCTTCTCCTGGATAATAGTAATATTGTGGGATAGCAGGAGCCTATCAAATTTGGGCTCCTGGGGATAGAAATGCAAATGACGCCGCTGGAGGCTGGTGAAGTCTTCAAACATAGCCTCACTTCTTCGGAAAGTGCAGTTTCGGCTTGTCGGAAGAACAGTTGCCATCGATAGAAAATAAGACACAGAAAAGGAATTTTCACATGCATTTGCAGTGCGACCACTGTAGCCGGGGCCAGGAAAATAACATTACATTTCAAGAAAGTTGTTTGTGGGCCAGTCAGCATCTATGAAAAAAAGAAAATAATAATAATAATAATAATAATAATAATAATAATAATAATAATAATAATAATAATAATAATAATAAAAACAATAATAACAATATAAGAGTGTTTATGGGGATTTTAGCGATCATTATTTAGGGCACTAACACCACAAATAAAAATACATCAAAACTTTTACCTCGCTTCGTTGTCTTATTCATGGTATATTCTTAGCATTTCTAGGCGTTTTCTGCGCGATTTTAGGGAGTTTTATTTCTGTCGTTGCTCTTTCTTGCTAAGACGATTGGGGAGAGGCGCTGCATAATAAAAAAAATGACTGCGAGTGATACTAATAGGGAGCTTTAGCATCGACGACGGCAACGGCAGCGAAAACGTCAGTTTTAAGATGAATTTCCGTTTTTTCAATCTTTGTCAAGTTTAATCCAATTTGCTGAAAATGGCAAGTGTAGGCGAATTTCCCTGGAGTTTACTTCTTGAGGACCGCACTCAAGTTTAGAGAGAGAAAAAGAGATTCGTCGTCGCTTGTTTACGTCCTCCAGAAAACTTGCAATTAGGCATTTTCACGTCGTAGTCGTGCAAGGACGGTGAAGAAATGTACAAGCGTGATCACGTGCAAAGTTGTTGTTTTGCGTAATAAACCTATTGCTTTTTTGGCGTCCTGGTTGCCGTCGCCGTCGTCGTTGCTAAAGCTCCCTAATAGCGTGGGGGAGAGGGGGGTGCCGGTTAGTAATCGGGGTGGCGGGGGGGGGGGGGGGGGGGGGCGTCAATCCACACTACAGTCTCAGACAACAATAGTCTGAACCCTTGCACCCAACGCTGTTTTTTACTTCTGGTCCTTCTCCTCGTCCTCCCAATGTTGTTTATCGCCTTTAACTCACCAAATCTTGCACATCAACACTGGAAGGGCAAGAAAACAGTTAAGTGTCCAAACAACCTTGATATGGAGACTGTAGCACAGTCAGTTTTCTCTTTATACCAGGGAATTTAATCTTTCCAAAGATTAAATTTGGTTATGTAAGCTGGTAAGGTCTAAATGTGCGAAGATAAAAAAAGTCACGTCATAAAAAGAACCTGGGACCGGGATTAAATTAAATTTGGATCGAAACTTCAATTATTTGACCATGATTTTGCAAAGACCTTCAAAACACTTCAGCCTGGTTCAGAACCCGAACTTTTCATGGGCCGAACGTAATTCAAATTGAGGCCAATCCAAATTATTAAAACCGGCTGAATTAATTCAGAAGCCGGACTTAACTCCAGGTAAATTAAACTAAATTCAAATGGAGAAAAATGCTCATAATGCATGAATTTGCTAGGTTTTTTCACCAATAGGTCGGTTCAGCACATGAAAAGTCGCCCCGCGGTCGAAATTCCTGGTCGGGCTAGGCAGGAGCCGTTCCAAATTGAAGTAGGCGTTTCTAATCGATTACGATTCAGACGCACAAACTTTTCATGTTCTTAAAATTTGGCGCCTAAATCGGGCCTTTACAGGAAGTTTGGTTCATATCACTTGGTAGACCTGTGGTCTTTTCTCAAGATGGATGCATTTCCAAACGCGAGAGACTGGTAACTAAGTGAAAATGGTAAATGGCGGCCGAAAACACAGTGACGAGCAGCCTGGACCGCTTTAGCGAATTAAAAGAAGTAACTACATTACTTGAATCTATAAGAGCTATTTGCCATGATGATATATTACTAGAAGCTGCCGAGGAACGTTTAACTGGTTAGTGTATGTGTGTGTTTCCCGGTTTCTTGCTATTGATATATTGCTGTCATAACATTTTCTACCTGAAAGGCGTATAATGCTGATCTAAGGGATTTTGAAAATAATAAAAATAATGAAATGTTGTCCTTGTAAAAAGGAAAAGAGGTAAAAGTACATTTACTTTCTATAAAAGTGCAGTAGACCAATTTTTGCGTGATAAATGTCTAATTTTTCTGTAAGCTGAGTTCACACCCTATATTGATAACTGGAATAAATGATTTCACCTTTTGTAGCTTAAGCGGCAGCTAAAGTAGCCCATATTTGTTAAGCGCAATGGGATTTGCACACTTAATATATCGATGTGAATTGTGAATTTCAGAATCATTCTTCTGTGCACATATAGTTTTCTAGCTTTATAGAGACAAGACCTAACTACCCAGCTAATCAACACTGCAAAGTCATTAATCCTCCAAGCTAGGGTGGGGGTGCTTAAGCTTAAAAACAGTGTTTTTATTTCTATTTTTTGCTGCAGTTATATTAAATAAGTATCAAGAACAGCCTCAATTGCTAGATCCCCATTTAGGTAAGTACTCTTTACTTTCTTTCCAGGATGTTTATACTGTAACTTGTGCCTTCTACATTTGCCAAAATTTTATTGTACAGTTATGTGCTATTAATTTATCACATTTTAATGCTTTAAATTTTTATTACATATAAAATTTTAAGTCCATATCTTTTCAGATCGCCTAGTAGAAAAATTGCAGGAAATAGTACGAGACTCTTCTAATCCTACAAAAGTGAATCGCCAGGCCTTTAAATATCTGTATCTCATAACTAAGGTTTGTTTTCAATGATTTTCTATAAATAGTGTATATTGTGAATGACACTATGTAGCAGCTCTCTATAATTTGGATACCATTCAGTGTCCTTTTTATAGAGATATCCTCATTATAAGGGGGTGATAAAGAAACAGAGCTGAAAAAAAGCAGGATCTGCACCCCTGTCTGTCTATTTTAGTGAGTTGTCTTTCTTGTGTACTCATGTCCAAAGAGGGAGAATACAGTGTATTAGGTGCTGGAACTCGAAGCTAACACTCTAAACTCCCAGTGGGTGTGGTTCTCAGAAGACATGAGTGAAAAGA
>NC_133206.1:1232500-1245000 GCF_958299795.1 Porites lutea
TCATAGGAAAATAGAAGAAAAATAGAACCAAAAGAAATCCCTAGTTGTTTTACCTCACCTACTTGTTGTATTTACCTGGCAACTTGAAATTTTAGTGACATCCCTCAGTATATTACATGTACCTGTACAGACAGTATATTAATGCATTTACTGCTAGTCAAGCTGGAACTCTCATTATCCTAGTTTTCCAAGCTGAAACTAAACAATATTCAAGAACTTTATGAGATAAAACTCAGGGTGCGACAAAAAATAAAAATATTAATTTCTTGTTGTTTTACAATGCCATTTTATATTTTCTGTATGTTGTTAATAACCAGGAGAAACAATGAATGGGATGCTACTTCTAACTGGAATTTTAACAACACTGGTAAGAGTTACAAATTTTGTATTTAATATTATTTAATTAAATTAACTTATTTATTTTTGCATTTGTACATACATGTAGCTTGCAAATACCTCTATGAGGGCCCCAGTGGGCTGGATAGTGATTTATCCAGTGGATAATGCTATATATATGCCTTTAGTACTTATTAGTAGGCAGGTGAAAGAAAGTCCCTCTTTAATTATAGACAGCAAGAAATTTATGAATCAGTTAATAGAAAGTGTTGTCAGTACAATGATTTATCACAGATCTGCGACACCTAAGATGTAGACCATTCAGTTTTAGTTCTTCTTTGTCATGTGACATGAAGAAAAAATAAATGTTAAATAGGAAAGTTGGTTTACGAGCTGGCTTTTCCATATTGCTTTAAGGCAGATTTTGTGCTCAGAGTATAATGAAACTCCTCAGTGGATAGATATATACGTACTTAACAACATAGACTGGCAACTCTCGTTTCCTATTTGACAGCAGTGTCTGTCATAGGGAAATTGACTGATCTTTCTTGTTTCATATTGTCAACATTCTTGAATAACATTACTTTTTATGCTCTTTTTTAGGCCTTGCTCTTTAAACATGGCAAAAGGGAAGACCTAATACAATATGGTTAGTACATGTACATGGAATGTATTTTGAAACTGTAATTATCCTACTGTAATGCAAACACAAAACTTTGAGACACTTCACAGAGCTGAGAGAACACTAAAACTGACGTAAAAATGAAAAAGGTTCTGTCTTATCTTCCATACACTACCACAGTTAAGCTCCAGAACATTTTAGTGATACACTTAAATAATTGTTGTACATATTAAACATTATTAATGTGTTAAATTGATAAATACATTGTTTAAATATTTTTAATACTTTCATTTGAATACCTTTTAGCCCCCGTAGTTTTAAAACAAACAGTTGCTCGCGAAATATCAAGCACAAATAACACCTTGCTAAGGAAACTGAACATCAAACTTATACAGGTACTGTAGACGATTTACTTTCTAAAAAGATTCACTTTGTTGGGGTAACACAATTGCTGGTAACCCATCCAGTAGTTCACTTGGTGGCGAACAAATACTGAAGCCTGACGGAAACCAATAATTGAGATAAATATAACAACTGGCCAGAGGCAAACCAGCTGGCTATTTTACAAGCATGACCATGAAGTTGACCTGGGGACTACCAAGAACAAATCCAGCGAGAGGTTAGGGTGGGTACTGACCTTGGGGCCTCTAGATTGTAATTCCAGCGCTCTAACGCTCAACCACGCTGCGTGCATGGAGACTTCTCCTGTTTTCTTTGTTATTGACGAATCCAGTCCTTGTGTTGTCATGTGAAGGCTCATTCACGAACAAAAAAACTTTTTTGGCCCTGTGGGCCGACCCTCTTTCAGTCAAAACATATTAATTGGAGTGGGCACTCGGGGTACCTCCCATCGATCCACTACTGTTAAATGGCGTTTATAGTGTTGAGAACTGGATATTTTGTTATTGTGACTCTGGGAAGGCGTCTTTAAGCCAAAATCCAAACAAAGTAGTTAACCTGGAGTCTTATTCGGAATGCGGTAGCTCGAACTCTAAAGGAAAACGAAAATCAGTTCAAGTTAGCAGGGGCTTGAGTTATCGGGGTCAATTGCAAAATTCAATTGGCTATAATAAAAATTGATAGTTACCGACTTAAGTGCAAAGTGCAGTGCAAATTTAACCTTATCTCATTAGAAACGGTGACATGATTAGGCTTTTTTTTATGATAAAACCTGATCTGTTCGTTGCACCAATTAAATCGATTTATAGTGTTGACCAGGGTTAGTTTTAGTGTTTTGACCGATTATACAGAAAGAAAAGCTATCGGATGGCATCCAAGTGATTTAAAAGAACCAGAATTCGAGTTATCGGGATAAATTTGAGTGACTACTAGAGGGAAATGAAATGTAGTTCGAGTTAGCGAGGAATTCGAATTATCCGAGTTCGAGTTAACCGAGTAAAAATGACTGAAAATTGGGATAAAATCCAGGGGAAATTAGACTTAGCTCGAGTTAGCGGAGAGTTCGAGTTATCGGGGTTCTACTGTAAGTTGAAATATTTGCTGTATTTCTTTCTGCAGCGACTTGGTCTGACCTTTTTGAAACCGAGAGTGGCATCTTGGAGGTAAGCTTAAGTTCATTTCCTAAATGTGATTTTTTCTGTCTTGTGCTTTGTTTGCGGCACAAACGGACTCAAGGTTTCTCACCTCAGTGTTCGGTCTCTCAAAAATAGCGAACATCTTACGGGATCTTACAAAGACTTCACCAAGTGGGTTTCAACAAATGTGGTTTAGCTTGCAGCTAAAGAAACTTAGATCAGTGATAATTTGTGTGGCCTACAGGCCTCCGAGCTGTCCTTGACAGTGGTGTGTTTTGCGGAAGACTTTATCTCTTCTTATTCTGAGGCGTTGCTAACGGCTGTACTTCGAAAGGACATAATAATCGCAGATGATCTTAACTGCAACCTACTGGTCAACTGGCCGGGGTTACCGGCTGTTTCGATACAAAGTGGTTTCGATACAAGTTTATTCAGTCGCCGACGTGTTAATTGTTTCACGTGCTCAAGGAACGAAGAATATTTACGCAAAATGTTTCCTTGTTCAAATGCAAGCTTTACTTGAAGTGATCGAAATTTTTGTGGAATTTCACTGCTTGAGTTTGTATCGAAGCGACTTGTATTGAAAAGACCAGTTACCCTCGACTACCCTAAATCCTGTGCCTTAACTGTGTTCGGGAGTTTGATGGGTCTGTCTCAGCTTATCCCACTATTTTGACGTTACCCTATAGTCTCTAATATTGGTCTAGTACGGCACAGCAATGTCCTTACAACCACCATCAACCATTTTCTTGTTCACTGCTCTCTCTGTTTGAAAATACCAATACCCAAGCCAAGTGTTATAACCACCAGGAGCTATAAGAATTTTGATCCGGAAAGTTTCAATGCAGATATCTCCAAGGTCCCTGGAACACACCCATTGTTTTTGATCTTGTCGACGATAAAGTGGAATGTTTCAATAAGCTGTTCCTGGAAGTGTTAGATGAGCATGCACCTATTAAGACTTTTAAGATCGGACACAAGTCTAGTCCAGAAATTACGCCCGAGATTATGCGGGAGTGAGACAAGAAACTCAAACTTGCGCGTTGGACTGGTCGTTATGGTGACTGGAATATCTTTAGAACATTACGCCAGGTTGTCAAGTCAGATCCGTAAAGCGGAAATTTTCAGAATGAAATATCCTCAAACAAGGGAAACACGTCGTCAATTTGGAAGAATCATCCGTCAATGTCTGTCATCTTCCAGAGGTTCAAGCCTTACTTAATAACTTTACAAACAACACTAAAAAAGAACCTTTCAGTTTTTCAAGGGCTTTGAAAAACTGTTAGGCTAATAAGTTTTCAAAAACCACAATAGCAAACCGTTTCAATCTTCTTCAAGTTTGTCCATCTGTGCCTCCTTTGTATTTGCTGTGGTACTTCTACTTCCTTTTCATAATTTGAGCAGCTTATGTTTCACTCAATTTGGTAGCGATTCCCCTTGTGGGTGTACCTCAGTCAGAAAGTAGTTAATGAATTTAAGAAACCGTTTTCTCTTTGTATTTGTTATTTCTAACCAGATATCAAAGGGGAAGTCGTTCCCTGATGTACAACTTGGAAAATCCATTTTCTCAACAACAGGTAGTCGCGAAATATGTATCAAGTGTTGTATATAACAGTCATATTTCTCGCAGAGAGAAGTCTATGTGTCATTCGCCTTTGAACTGCAAAATATTTGTAGATTGGGGGGGGGGGGGGGGGGGGGTATGGGAAAGGAAAACAAATCATTTGGTGGCAGTAAGTTGATCCTAATCTGATAGAACAACAGTCAGACTAACGCTAGCATGAACCTTGTATGTGTTTTTTTCCCTTCATACATGTACAAGACATTAAAAAAGGAAGTTGTTCAAGCTGTGACTCATCATGTGCGATTTATTTTCGGCTGTTGAATGCCAGTCTTGATAAAAAAAAATAATGTGAATTACCTGATTCTTCAAGTAGTGAATACAATTTTTAAAACTAGGTAATTTAATTGTTATTATATTCGGGAAAACGAGGTATGTGTAATCTTAAAAGTTTTGGTTGGTGACAAGCTAATGCAGCCTTTTATACTTATTTAAATTCTCAGAATAAATCTCTCAACAATACTGCTGTTTTTGGCAAAGGAAAAGTAAGTGATGTACATTGTACGCGAGCAAATGAACTGTTTTGCTGAGCAAGAAAAGGCCTTTCTAGAGCTGCTTGTTTTATGACTTTCAATAAAAAAACCCCATGCAATCAAATTTAATTTAATGAGGTTTAATGGGGGGTAACAAACGGTAGTGACAACATTAATAAACTTGTGGCCCAGCTTCCATGCATGTGTTCTTTAATTCGCTTTCTGACTTGATTGACTTAATTTTCTGAAGCTCTCTCTTCTCTTATTTCTTAGAAACATTTTTAGAACCTATTTTCTCACATGACTCCCATTTTCTCCTGCATGATTCAGGAAGAAGAGTATGACATTCCTGAAGAGCTGGAAGATGTTATTGGTAGGTGCATGGTATTGATATTCTAGTATACGTTATCTGGTATCATGATATTGGAAGAACTGTTAACCAGCTCTCTCACCATTGACCATTGTTCAATTTTGTTATAGAGAAACTTCTTTCTGGTCTAAAGGATAAAGACACAGTCGTAAGGTGGTCAGCTGCGAAAGGGTAAGAGTTATCCACCTGAAAAGTCAAGGTGTCATCTTCAGGGCCGATTTGCAGTGCTGCATTTCTTTACAAATTACGAAGTTTCAGCTGCGGCAATGGCGATTGCAGCAAAAACGCCATCAGGATCAATTTTGCACGTTCATCACACTTTTTGGTACATTTCTTTACTATCGCTGTATAGCCGTTTCGTACGGGTACCACTACGTGCTGAAGTTTTCTCATACGACTACGACGATCAATATTCTTTCCCTTTTCTGACTTGATTGCGGTTCCCAAGAACTAAAGGAAAATTCCGCTACATTTGACATCTTAAGTAAGTTGGAATAATCGTGACAAACTTTGAAAGAACCCACATCCATTTTGATATACATTTCCTTCCTCTGCCGCCGTTATCGCTAAAGCTCCCTATTATTTTTGTTTGGTGACTTAAGGTTTTGGTTTTGCCAAGTGTATATTTTTTATACTATTTTTATTGTGTTTTAACAGGGTTGGTCGAATAACTGGCCGGCTACCTCAAGAGTTAGCTGATCAAATAGTTGAAAACGTGTTAGAGTTGTTCAGGTAATGAGGGGACAAAACTTTTTGGCCACGATAAATGAAAGCACGTAATACTACATCGCAACTCTGAATGTAGAACCATAGCCATTTTTCTTCCTTGAAATAACTTGTTCCAGTTTAAAGGGGTTATGCAGTCATACTTTTTGCCATCCTTTTTCAAAAGATAAAACGTCACCGCATCGAATGAATTCCAAAAACTAATGGTCGGGTTTTGTTATTTACGACTATTGATGAATTGAAACTGTTTTGTCTTTTCAATAAACATGTTAGTCACAGATTTCAAGTTTCTCTTCAGTATTTTGTGCTTTATGACTATCTCAACTTAATTCAGAGGAGATTCTGTGAACCAGCTAGGGTAGATTAGTGTACAGAAATGTGTCACCAAAATGTTTATTGACAACAGAAAACAGTTTTAAATCATAATAACATTATTTTGCATTGCAAAACCGTCTTTTTTAATTTGTTTTTTAGTTTCAGAGAATCAGACTCGGGTTGGCATGGAGGTAATTTATGAGATCTACCTGATCTTGCTTTTTAAATACAGTGACTTGAAATTTCATCTGACCTAGTTTTAACTATCGTTGTGAATCTCAGACACTACCGATATTAAATCATCCTTTATAGTTGTATAAACGTAAGGCTGCTCAATCTTACATTTACCTAATCGTGGACTAAGTAGTAGCTGATTTGCTGTCTGCCGCTTTTGTCACCTTTTACTCAGGGTGTTTAGCTCTCGCTGAGCTCGGCCGGAGAGGACTTCTTCTTCCTGATAGACTGCCTGAAGGTTTGTAACTTTTTGGAAAAATTTAAAATCGATTTTGCAATGCCAATTTGGCAATATACGTTAAGAAGTTTTCTTTTTTATTTTTATTAGTGCGCTAGTATAATGTGCCGGGTTGTTTTTTCCTCTTTCTGGTAATGATTGGAGGTGCTGGAACTGAACCATAAAACCAGCCTTCTTTCTTTCTACTGTGCATAAGTTGATTCAAACAAATCCTCTCACTGTTTTAAGTATTAATGACTTTCTTTATTGTCATTTTTTAGTTGTCCCTGCTGTACTGAAGGCTTTGGCTTATGAGGAGATGAGAGGATCCTATAGCGTTGGTAAGTTATATGTGACTACAGTATTCACATTTCAGGAAGGACAAGTGTTTTAACTCGCTTTGGACATAATGCCGACCGAATTGATGTAGGACATGTTCAAATCAAACTATGATTTACCTTTAGCTGTTGCTTGTTGTAAAGATGGAAAATGTAGCAAAATGTTCCAACGTAATAGTAACAACATGAGTGGATTGAGCATGATCGTCCGAGTGAACGTAGTCTTGAGTAGGACTGTTATTGACAGTGACTGTTTCGTAGTTAGAGTCCGTCAATAAGTCGTTTGCAAGGTACCGGTAACTGTTGACTGCGATTCAATGGCGTTTGTTCTAAGTTAGTAAACCAGCTTTTTATGCAGAGTCGTTGACAGTAGTCTGTAGAATATGTACAATGTAATACATGTCGCAGAGTCTCAGTCGATTTGATGCTTCGTCTGTCCTCCGCTTTGTTTTTGTCCTTGGCATTAGTAATTAGTCGTCGTAAAGTGGTTATCGCTTTTTGTGCAACGTGTATGGTATATTGTACGACTGTAATACATGTGCGAAGGTTCAGAGGTGCCTCTGATGTACGGTATAGTCTCTGTCGTAACAGGGCCAGAGTTAACGTTGGTCTGAGTGTTGGAATCAGTGTTACTGTGAGTGTTTTGTCGGACAAAGTCCGCGTTGTAGCAAACAACATATTATAGAACTCTCCCACACGCCAGTGCGCTGGAAAAAAAACATGCGATTTACAGGCAATATGGGCTTTTGATTCCCTTTTTCATGCCCACTTCAGCATTTCAGTTAGTTAATAATACCAAATTAAGGGCGATTACCATCACTAAGAACTGGAGACAGACCTGTCTAGCCCTTAAGAAAATTTCGCTATTCATCAGAGCTATCCAGGGCAGATCAGTCTATCACGGCAGTGATGGTGTTTTGGCGAAAACTCTCGAAAAAAGTCAATGTCATTTCTGGTCGGTTAATTGTGACGTTAGGTAAGCTCCCTAAGAGTATGTTGACCAGATTCTAGCGATTATCTTCTTGTTATATAGGTAGCCACGTTAGAGATGGTGCTTGTTATGTTTGCTGGTCTTTTGCCAGGGCTTATGATCCTAAAGAGATTCTACCTCATGTACACGAAATTGCCAGGTATGACTGACTACATCGCGCATGCCATGCTTGCCCTTCTTGCAAATGTTCTCATGAACATCGAGCCTTAAAAACACGACTCGAGAGGCAAAAGCGAAATATCTGGGATTGGTGGCTCGGCACTAACTAAAATGGTATTTTACATAATATTGATTTTTTTGTTCCATCCTTTTTATCTTTCCTACTTTGTAAATTAGTTTTATATTCGCGGCTGCATATAACGCTTCTATTTATTGATTATTGTTTATAAGAGGGCCATTAGGTTATAATTTGCATAAGTGTCAAATGCCGCCCTCCTCAAGAATCTTACGACTACTATTAACTCTAGGTGACGTTTTGTATTTTTTTTTTCTTGTTTTCACAGCTCACTCGTTATCACTGCTTTGTTTGATCGAGAAGTGAACTGCAGAAGAGCAGCCTCCGTGAGTCACACTTTTTTCTTTTTTGGGTTTCTCTTTCGACTAAATGCAGTTTGTGGGAATGTAAATTCATAAAATTTTGTTTAGCTAAGAAACACCGAGGAGTGCATAGTGTTTGTGCGTGCAGATAGAGCTGGAATTAGAGTAAAGTGGGTTTTGAGGGGAGCAGATAAACCGGAGTACCCGTGAACCTATAAATCAGAACCTATCAGAGCGACGGCTGGTAAAATAGGCAAGTAACCTCTGGTTCATATTAAATCACTCTGGTGGAGCTAAGCAAGTACTCCACCATTGCTCCCTTCTGCGCGTGTTAATCACATCCAACAATCAAGACGTCATTGACGAAAAAAGTAGCTGCAATCACTCCATCCGTTTGTGCGGGAACCTTTGGTCGAACAAAATAAATAAATAACTTGAATGAAGGAATAAACGAACGAACGATTGGACCTTGGACTTACGTTCTAGTGTGT
Source organism: Porites lutea (assembly GCF_958299795.1). Taxonomy (NCBI): domain Eukaryota; kingdom Metazoa; phylum Cnidaria; class Anthozoa; order Scleractinia; family Poritidae; genus Porites; species Porites lutea. Next base: position 1,241,307 of record NC_133206.1, read on the forward strand.
TTGGATTTAGCCCGGTGGTGCTAACTCCAATTGAGTTGTGCTAATGCGACGCATTTGTAATGTGATTGTACTTTTATCCTTTTAAGGCTGCTTTTCAAGAGAATGTTGGAAGGCAGGTAAAGCGGGTTTTGAGCATTTTCATTTAATCGAAGAGGTTTCATTCACATTTCATTCTAGACTGCAAAACAGTCGGTTTACTTTTTTGGAAATCGATCAGTACATGTCGCGAAGCGCCGTTGTGATATTTTTGCGCGAAGCGAGTGGGCCTCACACGCCGGATTGGCGTGTGTTGACCTCTCGCGCGCGCGTTTTACCCTAAGCAAAATATGGGTTGTTTTGCAGTCTAATTTTACTTATTTCTACCCTCACTTTTCATGCTCTTTGTTTGTGTGGCCGCCTGTAGGAGTTCTGCAATGTTTGTGATAGCCAGTCAGTCAGAATATCTTTTAAGTACATTTGTCAACAATCTGTGCTTGTCTCTATCCATTTCATTATGGTACCCTGTTCCTCGTTACAGTAACAGCGCGTACATTTTCTTTCGTTTTTAGTGTACTTTTCCTCATGGCATTGATATTCTAACACTGGCGGATTATTACGCGGTTGGGAATAGAGTCAATACTTACCTGAATGTTAGGTGAGGCCTTAGCAGTGTATTAAACACTCAAGAACTGGACCCGAGGAAAACAGATCATTTTGTTTCCCTCGGCAGATTTGCGGGACACAACATCTTGTCGGGCTCGCCTATTTTTAACGGTAGATGCCACAATTGGTAATCAAGCCTTTAGTCGTGAATGTTGTAATATATTAAGTTATAGTAAGGTGAAAATTACGTTTTTGAATAGTGTTAGAAAGAACGACGTTGAAGCCCAAGTTGAACTTACGTTTTAAAAGTCACCTGTCACCTGTTATTGATGTATCAGTCAAGAAAGACTGTTTGCTAGTTTATACACTTAAATTTTTCAAATTTTGGCGGGCCGGTGGGGTAGTGTTGTGGTAAGAGAGAGAGAGATTAGAATTCGAAAGGTCAGGGTTCGACCGTGGATTGCGATCTTCTTTCTTTTTAATGGAAACACTCTCATTATTGGGTCAATAATTTTCTAAGTGTCTTAAAAATGGCAGTGACCGTTTACGAAAGGGAAATTATCGTCGCGCTATCCATTCCGTGTTGTAGACTTTCGCCCTTGAAAATCCCGTTCTTCCGACTAGCTGTCCCTAGGGTATCCTTTGATGCGAGGGATCAGTCATTAGAAAAATCGAAGTGACCATTGTTACCTCGAAGTAACCAATGAATGATAGCGTGAGCTGTTGGGAAAACAACATTTATTTAATGAATAGTTATCTATTTTTTTTCTTGAGATGGGCTAAACTTTGATTCGTTTCTTTCTTTTATTTTCAGCGTGTCTATAGCACGATTCAAGGAGTATACTCGCGCGTTGATAAACAATTTAGCAGACATCAGATTACAACACTGGGACGGGTAATATGCTGTTTTGCTGTTTGTCTAAGTCTGCCTGGGTTGAACGTTAACCCTTTAAAAAGAACAGGCCTATTGAGGGAAAACATTTATGTAAAGACGAGGCCTCAGATTATAGCGTTTTTTTCTTTTCGCTCAAAAGTGAAGAAATATCGTAGCGCAACTCGGTGAATAAGCCCTGTTTTGTCCGTATTGCTCAAGTATGTATCTTACGATTATTGTAGTTTCATATTAAATAGCTAACAAAACGTTGCCAATCAATAGTTTCTTAAGGCGTGCTTCTACGCCAATCTTTCTCCACCACAGGCTTCGCTCCTTCGATGATTTCTTGTCAGTAGAGGGCGAGATCGATCACCAGCGCTATCCAGTTTCCTCAATGAGACTTTATTTGACATTTCTTATTGCTCTTGCATGATTTTGTTTAGGAGTGTTCGTGAACTTGCATCACAAGCTTTGCATAACCTGACCCCCGCAGATCCAGAGTTCATGGCCAAAATAGGTAATACAGAAATTAATTTTCAACAGTCAAGACAGTTGTGACGACGTTATGTGCAGTTAAAGGCCTATTTTAACGGCTACTATTTCTTTGTTTCTTTTGCTTTGATTAGTTTTTCCCAAGATGCTTTCACAAACCAAGAATATTGATCTGAACACTCGCCATGGCAACATTCTGGGCTGTGCTAAAGTAGTTCATGCCCTTCTTCTATATGCTCGACAAATTGGAAGGTATACCAATCTGCTAACCTCGCTAGACTAAATAAAATGGCATAACCTAAAGCAAGTTTGGTGCACGCTATTGTGAACACTTTTTCATTCCAGTTAAGCGGGTTGAATTTTTCGTATGAAGTCCCAAGCCGTTATACGTTTTCTCAAATGAAAGAATATCGTTTGATACGGAAATGCATGATTCCCATCTTGTCAATTTGAACCGTTACTAAACGCGATTTCGCTCTTGCCGACTCTAAGTATCCAGCATTCATAAATGCAAGCGTAAGCTTTTGTACGATAACTAAAATGTTATAATGTGTTTCCTCTTTCAATTTGTATCCGATGTCTTTCACAAGAACGTAGGTCATGAATGCAGGGAAAAGATAAGCGGAAGTACTCTCGGGCCCTCATTAAACTGTTCTCATGAGCTTTAAAGATGACTTTTGCCGACGTTAGGTTTACTTATAAACCCTTTTTTGGGATCCGTTAAATGTTTTTTTTTTTACATGAATTTTTATTCTGCAGATCCTTGCCGGATGTTCTTGACCAAGAATGCTTTGATGGATTAAAGGACATTGTGCCTGAGGTAATAGAGAGCCGTGTGACGATTTTTGCCACCTCTTCCTTTAGCGAACTTTCATCTTGTAGAGTATATCTTTGTCACAGATTTTAACTAAAGTTATTTCTCCCTCTGTTTCAGCTGACAGAGGCAAAGCTTTTCAGGTGAAGTATTTTTTAGTCTCTTTTCTTGCCATCTTCAATCCTCACTTTCTATTAAGAAACTACCCTCTGACTCTTCTCCGGCCGGAGAGCCAGGCCTCTTGGAAGCCCCAGGGAGGTTGGGGAGAGGAATATAAGAAAGTGCGCGGGGAACTATGGGAAGGGAAAAGAGAGTTAGAGAGGTCTGTTTGCTTAATTATTTCTATTTTAAATAAAATACCTATCTGGAGCTGCCTCCTCAGAGGAGAAAGTTACCCACCTGCCTCCAGTCTTGTTACTTGCCTTACTGGCTGAACCGGCTTTGCTTGTCTGTATTTTCATTATTCGTCAGCTTTATTTGTTAAATTGTTTTCCCCCCTCAGGGGCCTTGGAGGCGAGTTCATGCGTCAGGCAGGTACGCGGTCTAATAACTAATACGATTACATTACAGGGTTGTATTATTATATGTGCACACTATTATCCTTTGAACACATCATTTTTACTCTGCTGAGAATCCTTAAAAGTTCTGTTTGTTCTTTCAGTTTTGTCTTATCTTATTTTTCTTTTTTAGTTTGTCATCTTATACATAGAGTATCGATATCTGGACTTCCTTGGCATGGCGATAAAATAATTGGTAGGTGCTTTTAATTTGCAAGTTGTTTTGCCTTGACCAGATTAAAGCGCGAGTGACTGAAATCCGCTCTGAGTTCTAGTCTCGTAATTCCCAGCATTTCTAACGGTGATCTTGTGTTTTTTGCTGAGTAAGCTAATTGTTAACTTTTGTAGTTCTTTTACCTTGAGGTATTTGAACTG